>NW_025813931.1:0-60805 GCF_021917145.1 Hypomesus transpacificus
ATTCCTCCGTCAGGAGGTTTAGGGACACCTCTCGCTATTAGCTTCATAAACATTTTTTCATGACAAATTCGATCGAAAGCTTTGTAAGCATCAATAAAGCATAAAAATACAGATGAATCAAGACTTGTGTACCTGAGACAATCTCCTTCAGAGCATAGATACAGAGATCAGTACCATGTTTTCTTTTAAAACCAAACTGATTTTCTGCAGTCAGAATATACATTTCCAATTTCAATCAAATAATTCTCTCAAACACTTTAGACAAGATACTGGCCAATGCAATGGGTCGATAGTTGTCTATGCTGTTCAGTTTACCAGCCTTATCTTTAACAACAGGCACTAACAGTACTGACATAATAGAGTTCGGTAGAACACCATGAACCATAATTCCAGTGAGACACATGGCTAGAAATGGACTGAGTCTATAACTGGCATTTTTTAGATGCTCTGCAGAAATGCAATCCATACCACAAGCTTTGTTGTTGTCTAGCATGTGGATGGCATCATAAATATCTACTGATCTAACTATCAAGTCTGCAGAGATACCTTTATATTCATTATCAATTCTCACTGTGTTACTTTGAACACAATTAAATAGTTTACTGTAGTGCTCATGCCATAGATCAGCAATCTTCTCTGGACAACTAACCCCTTTGATATCAGAAGGGAGGGGAGTTCTGTTATTATTTATGATCTTGACCTCCTTCCAGAAGTCAGTAAGATTGTTATTCTGCATCTTTCTGGCCAGCGAGTCTGCTCTCATTGTGTTTTCATTTCTCTTAATGAAACGAGTGCATATTTAAATCTAGCATTTGTGAGGTTTTTGTTATCAAGCAGCACTCTCTGTCTGGGTCTGCCTGCCTCTGACCAGACTCTAAAGGCTTCTCTAGCAGCAGCATGTTGCTCAGACACAAACTCATTCCAGACAGGCCGTGCGTTAGGGACCTTACTCTTGTGATTAATAAAACCTTCACTGAAAGCATAAAGACATTTGACAATATCATCATACATGGCACAGAGCTTTTCAGCATGATGTTTATCCTTGCAGTTCATATCCGTGCACATTAGGGCATCCCTAGAAAATGCAACATCACTATGTAAGCTGTCAGTTAATAGAGAATATCTGTGCATAACCTCTTTGGTCAATTTTGACCAGTCCAGTTTTCTTGGGGGGCCAGCAACAAGGGTACACTCTCAACATTTAGCAGCATAGCAACTGGTATGTGATCAGTGGTGGCCAGCCCATAACACATCTCTATACTTTCCAGTGAGTCATGAGCATCGGCTGTGGTTACAATATGGTCTAGCCAGGAGGTTGTGTGCCACGTTTCACTTATATAGGTAAAACTTGTATCAGGCAATAACGCTTGATATAATTAATTTAGTTTCATTACAAAACTGCTGCAGATGTTGTGCGAATAAACACTTATCTGACATGTCAGCATTAAAATCACCCATGACATAGACACAACATGAACTATTGTCCTCTATGAAGGACTGAATAAAAGCTAACCTGTTCTGAAATTCATCCTCATGGTCATAGGATTCATATGGTGTGTACACATTTACAATAGTACATTTATTTTCATTGTGATTAAACTCCAACCCAATAGCCCAGTCAACGTTAAGCCACACCACCTTTACCGTTGGGTCATATTTTATGTTCCACAGTATAGCTACACCACCAGCTATCCTCCCACAAACCATTCTCATGCTGAGATCGGTAGTGGACTCTCCAGCACCATGAAAGTTCTTGTGTAGGGAGTTCAATTTGTCCAGATCTTGCTTGGCCATCCAGGTTTCTTGAAGGCAGACAATGTCACTCTCGTCCAGCAATGTGTCCACCACCAAACGTCTTGATCTATCAGCAGCAGTATGTCCTACTCGGAGGCCACGAGCGTTGTAGGATACAACCCGCATTAATGATCTACCACGGACCCATCAGGGCAGCTGGCCGGTGTGTCTGTCTCCCTGGTCTCTACATATAGGCCTACATTCATCCCAGCATCATGACTGAGCTGAAGCTCGGTACCCTGAGAGCGGGGGGTATTCTCTGGTCGAGCTTTTTTGAAAGTATAGACCAAGGGTAATTACCAAACCACAACTGTCCCACCATTACCCATATGTGGCGTTACATTCCACGCCCTAAAGCACAAAGGCTTTCTGGAATGGATAGGCTAACCAAGCCCCCTCCCTACACTCCTTGAGTTGAAATAAAGGCCCTTGTGGATCCTGGTGGTATTATATTTCAGATTTGGTATCCCATTGGTAATTCTGCAGCATAGATTTTTCTATACAGTTCCAATTTGTCAAGAATATACATTTTTCAATGGTTCGCAATGTTTGGAGGAATCCGCCATTACTGCTTGCAGTTATATTTATTATTATTCTTGTTCCATGGAAGTCAATGGCAGCCCCTAGAACACTTCGACAACTTTTTGTGAAATTTGGCACACTCATTAAGGACCAACGGGTCAAAGTTGGACTTGTGTTTACACACGCAACTTTTGAACCGTATGACCCATTTTCAAAAATGAGGTACCATTGGATTCCCTGGTTCAAGCCGAGTTCAACGCACCCCATGGCGTCAATTTCCGGTTATATAGATTTTCCGCTACTTCCGGTTTTATCAAAAACCTTTGAAAGCCTACTCCTCCTACAATTTTTGTCATATCTTCTTCAAAGTTACCAGAGATGATCTTCAGACCAAGCGTCACAAAAGTTATCGAAAAGAATTTTGATCCTCACAACCCTTTGTCCGGTACAGCCAATCAAATTCATCAGAAAAGCCGCCAAACAGGATGTGAAGTCATGTCTCAGCAAATCTTTGAGATATCAACACGAAACTTGGTATATCGATGGAAGACACTACAACATGTTACCGTGTGCAAAGGCAACTTCATATCTCCAAAAATGATTGATATAAAGCAAATTGAACTTATCGCTAACGCTAAAATAATGCTTTACACATCAGCCAGTCAAAAACTGATACTCTGATTCAATCACAAGTTCATATGAAGACTCTTGAGAATGTTTATAACACAAATCTGTGAAAAAGTTGACTGTAAGATCAAAGGTCGATTTTTGGTGAATATTTGAAACATGCTTGCTTGGCTAATTTCCAGCCAAATTTCCAATGAATGTCTCCCCTCCTCCTGCCCGCGCGTGCTCCACATCCTCACACACTCAGCCTTAACTTACACACGCGCGGGCTTGGCAAGACGCACACGCAACATTTCAGGAGAGTGTGGGCTGACCAAGCCCCCACTCATTCCTTGGTTTCTAGCCAAGGCCTTGTGGATCTTGTAATCTTGGATCTCTTAACAAAAGCTGATCTTTTTAGTATTGCATTTCCGATTTTGTATGCAATGGTAAAAAGTTATACAAATCCTGAAACATTGATATATATATATGTATTTATATATATATAAATCTTTATTTCAGACGCCAAGTTCCACATAAAATAACAGACATAGAGCTATAAAAAAGAGAGTAAAACGAAAACATAAAACATAGATAATACAGTGCATAAAAAGTATGAAGACTTTTGTGCCAATGTAGTCTTAAGTTCCAAGTAATCGATAGCAGCTCTTTAGAGGGTTGACCAGAGCCTCTACTATTCAGTTCTCAGACTTGTCCAGTCGACACATGAAACCGTACATCAGTTTTGTCAGGAGTGCCTTACAGGTTGGTACGTGCTTTGACAGAAACAACTGACCAGCACTATGCCACCTAGGCACATTAAGTAGCAATCTAAAAGCATCATTGAAACCCTACATCAGTTGTCTCAGGATTGCCTTACAGGTTGGTACGTGCTTAGACACTAACAACTGACTAGCACTATGCCACCTTGGCACATTAAGTAGCAATCTAAAAGCATCATTGTAGGCTACTTTCAGTATCTGTATACTCCTTTTCCTGTACATAGACCACAAATGAGCAGTGTACAATGGTGTTATGTAGGTTCTAAACAGGGAACATTTAACTGAATCTGAGCACATAGAAAACGTCCTTAATAACATACTGGCCTGAGAATACATTTGACAGCGCTGTTGATACATATCGTTGTCATCTGTCCAATCATCAGAAATGACATGGCCCAGATATTTTATTTCCTCACAAACACCAAGGGGACTGCCAGATAAATAAAAGGTAGGGAAGGTTAATTTCCTGTCCTGATTACTTCTGACTATCATAATGTGGCTTTTCTTTGCATTATATTTTATATCATGATCTAAGCCATACTGAGAGCACACCCATAGCATCTGTTGCAACAGGCTGAGTGGAACCAGATCATTTGCGTACATCAGATGATTGACAATAGATTCACCAACAAGACAGCCTGTATTTGTCTTATTCAGCTGGCTTGACAAGTCGTCCATATCCATATTAAACAAAAAGGGAAATCCAATTCCTCCTTGTCGAACTCCGTTACCAACATGGAAAGGAGCTGATACAACATTGTTCCATTTAACATGAAAAGTTTGATTGGCATACCAGAACACCAAAATCCTCACAAGAGGTTTAGGGACACCTCTCGCTATTAGCTTCATAAACAGTTTTTCATGACAAATTCGATCGAAAGCTTTGTAAGCATCAATAAAGCATAAAAATACAGATGAATTAAGACTTGTGTACCTGAGACAATCTCCTTCAGAGCACAGATACAGAGATCAGTACCATGTTTTCTTTTAAAACCAAACTGATTTTCTGCAGTCAGAATATACATTTCCAATTTCAATCAAATAATTCTCTCAAACACTTTAGACAAGATACTGGCCAATGCAATGGGTCGATAGTTGTCTATGCTGTTCAGTTTACCAGCCTTATCTTTAACAACAGGCACTAACAGTACTGACATAATAGAGTTCGGTAGAACACCATGAACCATAATTCCAGTGAGACACATGGCTAGAAATGGACTGAGTCTATAACTGGCATTTTTTAGATGCTCTGCAGAAATGCAATCCATACCACAAGCTTTGTTGTTGTCTAGCATGTGGATGGCATCATAAATATCTACTGATCTAACTATCAAGTCTGCAGAGATACCTTTATATTCATTATCAATTCTCACTGTGTTACTTTGAACACAATTAAATAGTTTACTGTAGTGCTCATGCCATAGATCAGCAATCTTCTCTGGACAACTAACCCCTTTGATATCAGAAGGGAGGGGAGTTCTGTTATTATTTATGATCTTGACCTCCTTCCAGAAGTCAGTAAGATTGTTATTCTGCATCTTTCTGGCCAGCGAGTCTGCTCTCATTGTGTTTTCATTTCTCTTAATGAAACGAGTGCATATTTAAATCTAGCATTTGTGAGGTTTTTGTTATCAAGCAGCACTCCCTGTCTGGGTCTGCCTGCCTCTGACCAGACTCTAAAGGCTTCTCTAGCAGCAGCATGTTGCTCAGACACAAACTCATTCCAGACAGGCCGTGCGTTAGGGACCTTACTCTTGTGATTAATAAAAGGTTCACTGGAAGCATAAAGACATTTGACAATATCATCATACATGGCACAGAGCTTTTCAGCATGATGTTTATCCTTGCAGTTCATATCCGTGCACATTAGGGCATCCCTAGAAAATGCAACATCACTATGTAAGCTGTCAGTTAATAGAGAGTATCTGTGCATAACCTCTTTGGTCAATTTTGACCAGTCCAGTTTTCTTGGGGGCCAGCAACAAGGGTACACTCTCAACATTTAGCAGCATAGCAACTGGTATGTGATCAGTGGTGGCCAGCCCATAACACATCTCTATACTTTCCAGTGAGTCATGAGCATCGGCTGTGGTTACAATATGGTCTATCCAGGAAGTTGTGTGCCACGTTTCACTTATATAGGTAAAACTTGTATCAGGCAATAACGCTTGATATAATTAATTTAGTTTCATTACAGAACTGCTGCAGATGTTGTGCGAATAAACGCTTATCTGACATGTCAGCATTAAAATCACCCATGACATAGACACAACATGAACTATTGTCCTCTATGAAGGACTGAATAAAAGCTAACCTGTTCTGAAATTCATCCTCATGGTCAGAGGATTCATATGGTGTGTACACATTTACAATAGTAAATGTATTTTCATTGTGATTAAACTCCAACCCAATAGCCCAGTCAACGTTAAGCCCCACCACCTTTACCGTTGGGTCATATTTTATGTTCCACAGTATAGCTACACCACCAGCTATCCTCCCACAAACCATTCTCATGCTGAGATCGGTAGTGGACTCTCCAGCACCATGAAACATCTTGTGTAGGGAGTTCAATTTGTCCAGATCTTGCTTGGCCATCCAGGTTTCTTGAAGGCAGACAATGTCACTCTCGTCCAGCAATGTGTCCACCACCAAACGTCTTGATCTATCAGCAGCAGTATGTCCTACTCGGAGGCCACGAGCGTTGTAGGATACAACCCGCATTAATGATCTACCACGGACCCATCAGGGCAGCTGGCCGGTGTGTCTGTCTCCCTGGTCTCTACATATAGGCCTACATTCATCCCAGCATCATGACTGAGCTGAAGCTCGGTACCCTGAGAGCGGGGGGTATGCTCTGGTCGAGCTTTTTTGAAAGTATACACCAAGGGTAATTACCACACCACAACTGTCCCACCATTACCCATAGGTGGCGCTACATTCCACGCCCTAAAGCACAAAGGCTTTCTGGAATGGATAGGCTAACCAAGCCCCCTCCCTTCACTCCTTGGGTTGAAATAAAGGCCCTTGTGGATCTTGATGGTATTATATTTCAGATTTGGTATCCCATTGGTAATTCTGCAAAATAGATTTTTCTATACAGTTCCAATTTGTCAAGAATATACATTTTTCAATGGTTCGCAATGTTTGGAGGAATCCGCCATTACTGCTTGCAGTTATATTTAGGATTCCTCCGTCAGGAGGAAACCTATTGTTATTGTTAGTTTTATTAGGATTCCTCCGTCAGGAGGAAACCTATTGTTATTGTTAGTTTTATTATTAGGATTCCTCCGTCAGGAGGAAACCTATTGTTATTGTTAGTTTTATTATTATTATTATTCTTGTTCCATGGAAGTCAATGGCAGCCCCTAGAACCCTTCGACAACTTTTTGTGAAATTTGGCACACTCATTAAGGACAGTTGATTCTATACCTACACCAAGTTTCATGTCTCCCATTAGACCACTCCAGCGCCACCAACGGGTCAAAGTTGGACTTGTGTTTACACACGCAACTTTTGAACCGTATGACCCATTTTCAAAAATGAGGTACCATTGGATTCCCTGGTTCAAGCCGAGTTCAACGCACCCCATGGCGTCAATTTCCGGTTATATGGATTTTCCGCTACTTCCGGTTTTATCAAAAACCTTTGAAAGCCTACTCCTCCTACAATTTTTGTCATATCTTCTTCAAAGTTACCAGAGATGATCTTCAGACCAAGCCTCACAAAAGTTATCGAAAATAATTTTGATCCTCACAACCATTTGTCCGTTACAACCAATCAAATTCATCAGAAAAGCCGCCAAACAGGATGTGAAGTCATGTCTCAGCAAATCTTTGAGATATCAACACGAAACTTGGTATATCGATGGAAGACACTACAACATGTTACCGTGTGCAAAGGCAACTTCATATCTCCAAAAATGATTGATATAAAGCAAATTGAACTTATCGATAACGCTAAAATAATGCTTTACACATCAGCCAGTCAAAAACTGATACTCTGATTCAATCACAAGTTCATATGAAGACTCTTGAGAATGTTTATAACACAAATCTGTGAAAAAGTTGACTGTAAGATCAAAGGTCGATTTTTGGTGAATATTTGAAACATGCTTGCTTGGCTAATTTCTAGCCAAATTTCCAATGAATGTCTCCCCTCCTCCTGCCCGCGCGTGCTCCACATCCTCACACACTCAGCCTTAACTTACACACGCGCGGGCTTGGCAAGACGCACACGCAACATTTCAGGAGAGTGTGGGCTGACCAAGCCCCCACTCATTCCTTGGTTTCTAGCCAAGGCCTTGTGGATCTTGTAATCTTGGATCTCTTAACAAAAGCTGATCTTTTTAGTATTGCATTTCCGATTTTGTATGCAATGGTAAAAAGTTATACAAATCCTGAAACATTGATATATATATATGTATTTATATATATATAAATCTTTATTTCAGACGCCAAGTTCCACATAAAATAACAGACATAGAGCTATAAAAAAGAGAGTAAAACGAAAACATAAAACATAGATAATACAGTGCATAAAAAGTATGAAGACTTTTGTGCCAATGTAGTCTTAAGTTCCAAGTAATCAATAGCAGCTCTTTAGAGGGTTGACCAGGGCCTCTACTATTCAGTTCTCAGACTTGTCCAGTCGACACATGAAACCATACATCAGTTGTCTCAGGAGTGCGTTACAGGTTGGTACGTGCTTAGACATAAACAACTGACCAGCATTATGCCACCTAGGCACATTAAGTAGCAATCTAAAAGCATCATTGAAACCATACATCAGTTGTCTCAGGATTGCCTTACAGGTTGGTACGTGCTTAGACACAAACAACTGACTAGCACTATGCCACCTTGGCACATTAAGTAGCAATCTAAAAGCATCATTGTAGGCTACTTTCAGTATCTGTATACTCCTTTACCTGTACATAGACCACAAATGAGCAGTGTACAATGGTGTTATGTAGGTTCTAAACAGGGAACATTTAACTGAATCTGAGCACATAGAAAACGTCCTTAATAACATACTGGCCTGAGAATATATTTGACAGCGCTGTTGATACATATCGTTGTCATCTGTCCAATCATCAGAAATGACATGGCAGATATTTTATTTCCTCACAAACACCAAGGGGACTGCCAGATAAATAAAAGGTAGGGAAGGTTAATTTCCTGTCCTGATTACTTCTGACTATCATTATGTGGCTTTTCTTTGCATTATATTTTATATCATGATCTAAGCCATACTGAGAGCACACCCATAGCATCTGTTGCAACAGGCTGAGTGGAACCAGATAATCTGCGTACATCAGATGATTGACAATAGATTCACCAACAAGACAGCCTGTATTTGTCTTATTCAGCTGGCTTGATAAGTCGTCCATATCCATATTAAACAAAAAGGGAAATCAAATTCCTCCTTGTCGAACTCCGTTACCAACATGGAAAGCAGCTGATACAACATTGTCCCATTTAACATGAAAAGTTTGATTGGCATACCAGAACACCAAAATCCTCACAAGAGGTTTAGGGAAACCTCTCGCTATTAGCTTCATAAACAGTTTTTCATGACAAATTCGATCGAAAGCTTTGTAAGCATCAATAAAGCATAAAAATACAGATGAATTAAGACTTGTGTACCTGAGACAATCTCCTTCAGAGCATAGATACAGAGATCAGTACCATGTTTTCTTTTAAAACCAAACTGATTTTCTGCAGTCAGAATATACATTTCCAATTTCAATCAAATAATTCTCTCAAACACTTTAGACAAGATACTGGCCAATGCAATGGGTCGATAGTTGTCTATGCTGTTCAGTTTACCAGCATTATCTTTAACAACAGGCACTAACAGTACTGACATAATAGAGTTCGGTAGAACACCATGAACCATAATTCCAGTGAGACACATGGCTAGAAATGGACTGAGTCTATAACTGGCATTTTTTAGATGCTCTGCAGAAATGGAATCCATACCACAAGCTTTGTTGTTGTCTAGCATGTGGATGGCATCATAAATATCTACTGATCTAACTATCAAGTCTGCAGAGATACCTTTACATTGATTATCAATTCTCACTGTGTTACTTTGAACACAATTAAATAGTTTACTGTAGTGCTCATGCCATAGATCAGCAATCTTCTCTGGACAACTAACCCCTTTGATATCAGAAGGGAGGGGAGTTCTGTTATTATTTATGATCTTGACCTCCTTCCAGAAGTCAGTAAGATTGTTATTCTGCATCTTTCTGGCCAGCGAGTCTGCTCTCATTGTGTTTTCATTTCTCTTAATGAAACGAGTGCATATTTAAATCTAGCATTTGTGAGGTTTTTGTTATCAAGCAGCACTCTCTGTCTGGGTCTGCCTGCCTCTGACCAGACTCTAAAGGCTTCTCTAGCAGCAGCATGTTGCTCAGACACAAACTCATTCCAGACAGGCCGTGCGTTTACTCTTGTGATTAATAAAAGGTTCACTGGAAGCATAAAGACATTTGACAATATCATCATACATGGCACAGAGCTTTTCAGCATGATGTTTATCCTTGCAGTTCATATCCGTGCACATTAGGGCATCCCTAGAAAATGCAACATCACTATGTAAGCTGTCAGTTAATAGAGAATATCTGTGCATAACCTCTTTGGTCAATTTTGACCAGTCCAGTTTTCTTGGGGGGCCAGCAACAAGGGTACACTCAACATTTAGCAGCATAGCAACTGGTATGTGATCAGTGGTGGCCAGCCCATAACACATCTCTATACTTTCCAGTGAGTCATGAGCATCGGCTGTGGTTACAATATGGTCTAGCCAGGAAGTTGTGTGCCACGTTTCACTTATATAGGTAAAACTTGTATCAGGCAATAACGCTTGATATAATTAATTTAGTTTCATTACAGAACTGCTGCAGATGTTGTGCGAATAAACGCTTATCTGACATGTCAGCATTAAAATCACCCATGACATAGACACAACATGAACTATTGTCCTCTATGAAGGACTGAATAAAAGCTAACCTGTTCTGAAATTCATCCTCATGGTCATAGGATTCATATGGTGTGTACACATTTACAATAGTAAATTTATTTTCATTGTGATTAAACTCCAACCCAATAGCCCAGTCAACGTTAAGCCACACCACCTTTACCGTTGGGTCATATTTTATGTTCCACAGTATAGCTACACCACCAGCTATCCTCCCACAAACCATTCTCATGCTGAGATCGGTAGTGGACTCTCCAGCACCATGAAACATCTTGTGTAGGGAGTTTAATTTGTCCAGATCTTGCTTGGCCATCCAGGTTTCTTGAAGGCAGACAATGTCACTCTCGTCCAGCAATGTGTCCACCACCAAACGTCTTGATCTATCAGCAGCAGTATGTCCTACTCGGAGGCCAGGAGCATTGTAGGATACAACCCGCATTAATGATCTACCACGGACCCATCAGGGCAGCTGGCCAGTGTGTTCGTCTCCCTGGTCTCTACATATAGGCCTACATTCATCCCAGCATCATGACTGAGCTGAAGCTCGGTACCCTGAGAGCGGGGGGTATGCTCTGGTCGAGCTTTTTTGAAAGTATAGACCAAGGGTAATTACCACACCACAACTGTCCCACCATTACCCATAGGTGGCGCTACATTCCACGCCCTAAAGCACAAAGGCTTTCTGGAATGGATAGAATAACCAAGCCCCCTCCCTTCCCTCCTTGGGTTGAAATAAAGGCCCTTGTGGATCTTAATGGTATTATATTTCAGATTTGGTACCCCATTGGTAATTCCGCAGCATAGATTTTTCTATACAATTCCAATTTGTCAAGAATATAAATTTTTCAATGGTTCGCAATGTTTGGAGGAATCCGCCATTATTGCTTGCAGTTATATTTATTATTATTATTCTTGTTCCATTGAAGTCAATGGCAGCCCCTAGAACCCTTCGACAACTTTTTGTGAAATTTGGCACACTCATTAAGGACAGTTGATTCTATACCTACACCAAGTTTCATGTCTCCCATTAGACCACTCCAGCGCCACCAACGGGTCAAAGTTGGACTTGTGTTTACACACGCAACTTTTGAACCGTATGACCCATTTTCAAAAATGAGGTACCATTGGATTCCCTGGATCAAGCCGAGTTCAACGCACCCCATGGCGTCAATTTCCGGTTATGTAGATTTTCCGCTATTTCCGGTTTTATCAAAAACCTTTGAAAGCCTACTCCTCCTACAATTGTTGTCATATCTTCTTCAAAGTTACCAGAGATGATCTTCAGACCAAGCCTCACAAAAGTTATCGAAAAGAATTTTGATCCTCACAACCGTTTGTCCGGTACAGCCAATCAAATTCATCAGAAAAGCCGCCAAACAGGATGTGAAGTCATGTCTCAGCAAATCTTTGAGATATCAACACGAAACTTGGTATATCGATGGAAGACACTACAACATGTTACCGTGTGCAAAGGCAACTTCATATCTCCAAAAATGATTGATATAAAGCAAATTGAACTTATCGCTAACGCTAAAATAATGCTTTACACATCAGCCAGTCAAAAACTGATACTCTGATTCAATCACAAGTTCATATGAAGACTCTTGAGAATGTTTATAACACAAATCTGTGAAAAAGTTGACTGTAAGATCAAAGGTCGATTTTTGGTGAATATTTGAAACATGCTTGCTTGGCTAATTTCTAGCCAAATTTCCAATGAATGTCTCCCCTCCTCCTGCCCGCGCGTGCTCCACATCCTCACACACTCAGCCTTAACTTACACACGCGCGGGCTTGGCAAGACGCACACGCAACATTTCAGGAGAGTGTGGGCTGACCAAGCCCCCACTCATTCCTTGGTTTCTAGCCAAGGCCTTGTGGATCTTGTAATCTTGGATCTCTTAACAAAAGCTGATCTTTTTAGTATTGCATTTCCGATTTTGTATGCAATGGTAAAAAGTTATACAAATCCTGAAACATTGATATATATATATGTATTTATATATATATAAATCTTTATTTCAGACGCCAAGTTCCACATAAAATAACAGACATAGAGCTATAAAAAAGAGAGTAAAACAAAAACATAAAACATAGATAATACAGAGCATAAAAAGTATGAAGACTTTTGTGCCAATGTAGTCTTAAGTTCCAAGTAATCGATAGCAGCTCTTTAGAGGGTTGACCAGGGCCTCTACTATTCAGTTCTCAGACTTGTCCAGTCGACACATGAAACCATACATCAGTTGTCTCAGGAGTGCCTTACAGGTTGGTACGTGCTTAGACAGAAACAACTGACCAGCACTATGCCACCTAGGCACATTAAGTAGCAATCTAAAAGCATCATTGAAACCATACATCAGTTGTCTCAGGATTGCCTTACAGGTTGGTACGTGCTTAGACACAAACAACTGACTAGCACTATGCCACCTTGGCACATTAAGTAGCAATCTAAAAGCATCATTGTAGGCTACTTTCAGTATCTGTATACTCCTTTACCTGTACATAGACCACAAATGAGCAGTGTACAATGGTGTTATGTAGGTTCTAAACAGGGAACATTTAACTGAATCTGAGCACATAGAAAACGTCCTTAATAACATACTGGCCTGAGAATATATTTGACAGCGCTGTTGATACATATCGTTGTCATCTGTCCAATCATCAGAAATGACATGGCAGATATTTTATTTCCTCACAAACACCAAGGGGACTGCCAGATAAATAAAAGGTAGGGAAGGTTAATTTCCTGTCCTGATTACTTCTGACTATCATTATGTGGCTTTTCTTTGCATTATATTTTATATCATGATCTAAGCCATACTGAGAGCACACCCATAGCATCTGTTGCAACAGGCTGAGTGGAACCAGATAATCTGCGTACATCAGATGATTGACAATAGATTCACCAACAAGACAGCCTGTATTTGTCTTATTCAGCTGGCTTGATAAGTCGTCCATATCCATATTAAACAAAAAGGGAAATCAAATTCCTCCTTGTCGAACTCCGTTACCAACATGGAAAGCAGCTGATACAACATTGTCCCATTTAACATGAAAAGTTTGATTGGCATACCAGAACACCAAAATCCTCACAAGAGGTTTAGGGAAACCTCTCGCTATTAGCTTCATAAACAGTTTTTCATGACAAATTCGATCGAAAGCTTTGTAAGCATCAATAAAGCATAAAAATACAGATGAATTAAGACTTGTGTACCTGAGACAATCTCCTTCAGAGCATAGATACAGAGATCAGTACCATGTTTTCTTTTAAAACCAAACTGATTTTCTGCAGTCAGAATATACATTTCCAATTTCAATCAAATAATTCTCTCAAACACTTTAGACAAGATACTGGCCAATGCAATGGGTCGATAGTTGTGTAGCCCGGGTGGTAAACATTTCTGTTGAAACAATCCTATTACATAAATATAAAAGTTTGAATACATAATACTTAAGTTCATAGTTTAATAAATAGACTTTAAGGTTTGAGAGTATGATTTTGATTTGATGAGAAATGCATATTGTTCATGTTTTACTGAATACAGCATTTGGAAATGTATATCTGTTGTTTAAAAAACGCATGTTAAAATGTACCGGTTACAAATATGAAGAGAGTAAGATGAATGTTTTGTGAATCTATGTTGTTGCTTTAATTTTGATTATGATGTTAAGCCAATCCGGTTTGAGGTCAAAGGGCAGGGTAACACGGGAAGTTGGGGTAGATGAGGTTGGAGTAGAAAAAGACAGAGCGAGCGGAGGAGTTGGAGGGAGAAGAAAATTGTAGCGTACGGTAAAATACCAAGAGTGAAGATTTTATATTATCATTAGTGGTGTTATGTTTATATTGTTGGGTGAATATCTCAACCAACAACAATAACCCAGAAAGAGGAGTTTGGCTGTTGGCGGTTTTGGATTAAGCACGGGCTTTGCCGCCAGACTAGCGACAGCGAGTGCCAGGTTGGAGCCGGTGGAGGTCGGGATTGTCGTCGTCCTCAGTCTTCTTCCTGAGTTGGTTCGTCTCGTAAATCCACGAGAGTATTTGGTCGGTCTCTCCTTCACCTGCTGCCGCCCTTCTGCCGCAGTGCGTGTGCTACCGCACTGCTGATCCGAGGTACCAGCTCCTTGTTATTTTGTGCCATCCTGGCGAAACAGCCATTTTGTTTACGGCTACAACGCACACGAACTACACTCAGGCCTGCACCGTAGAACTGTACTGAATTAAGGTATTCGTGTAGTTAGCATTGCCGGCTAGTTTGTATTGTGTGTCCATGTGCATTACGATGTCATGTAAATGTTGAACCAATAACTGAAGAACTGATTTTTTGTCTGAAGTAAATCTTTCCTGTTTTTGTTTAACAGTTGGTTGTATTGTTTTTTTCATATGTTAAATTGGTTTAAGTTAGTAACAATTACTAACGAACTCAGGTTAGCCACCTCTCATTACAAATCCACCAAACTAGAGAGGCGCTACAGTTGTCTATGCTGTTCAGTTTACCAGCCTTATCTTTAACAACAGGCACTAACAGTACTGACATAATAGAGTTCGGTAGAACACCATGAACCATAATTCCAGTGAGACACATGGCTAGAAATGGACTGAGTCTATAACTGGCATTTTTTAGATGCTCTGCAGAAATGGAATCCATACCACAAGCTTTGTTGTTGTCTAGCATGTGGATGGCATCATAAATATCTACTGATCTAACTATCAAGTCTGCAGAGATACCTTTATATTGATTATCAATTCTCACTGTGTTACTTTGAACACAATTAAATAGTTTACTGTAGTGCTCATGCCATAGATCAGCAATCTTCTCTGGACAACTAACCCCTTTGATATCAGAAGGGAGGGGAGTTCTGTTATTATTTATGATCTTGACCTCCTTCCAGAAGTCAGTAAGATTGTTATTCTGCATCTTTCTGGCCAGCGAGTCTGCTCTCATTGTGTTTTCATTTCTCTTAATGAAACGAGTGCATATTTAAATCTAGCATTTGTGAGGTTTTTGTTATCAAGCAGCACTCTCTGTCTGGGTCTGCCTGCCTCTGACCAGACTCTAAAGGCTTCTCTAGCAGCAGCATGTTGCTCAGACACAAACTCATTCCAGACAGGCCGTGCGTTAGGGACCTTACTCTTGTGATTAATAAAAGGTTCACTGGAAGCATAAAGACATTTGACAATATCATCATACATGGCACAGAGCTTTTCAGCATTATGTTTATCCTTGCAGTTCATATCCGAGAATTAGTTAATAGAGAATATCTGTGCCGAACCTCTTTGGTCAATTTTGACCAGTCCAGTTTTCTTGGGGGGCCAGCAACAAGGGTACACTCTCAACATTTAGCAGCATAGCAACTGGTATGTGATCAGTGGTGGCCAGCCCATAACACATCTCTATACTTTCCAGTGAGTCATGAGAATCGGCTGTGGTTACAATATGGTCTAGCCAGGAAGTTGTGTGCCACGTTTCACTTATATAGGTAAAACTTGTATCAGGCAATAACGCTTGATATAATTAATTTAGTTTCATTACAGAACTGCTGCAGATGTTGTGCGAATAAACACTTATCTGACATGTCAGCATTAAAATCACCCATGACATAGACACAACATGAACTATTGTCCTCTATGAAGGACTGAATAAAAGCTAACCTGTTCTGAAATTCATCCTCATGGTCATAGGATTCATATGGTGTGTACACATTTACAATAGTACATTTATTTTCATTGTGATTAAACTCCAACCCAATAGCCCAGTCAACGTTAAGCCACACCACCTTTACCGTTGGGTCATATTTTATGTTCCACAGTATAGCTACACCACCAGCTATCCTCCCACAAACCATTCTCATGCTGAGATCGGCAGTGGACTCTCCAGCACCATGAAAGTTCTTGTGTAGGGAGTTCAATTTGTCCAGATCTTGCTTGGTCATCCAGGTTTCTTGAAGGCAGACAATGTCACTCTCGTCCAGCAATGTGTCCACCACCAAACGTCTTGATCTATCAGCAGCAGTATGTCCTACTCGGAGGCCACGAGCGTTGTAGGATACAACCCGCATTAATGATCTACCACGGACCCATCAGGGCAGCTGGCTGGTGTGTCTGTCTCCCTGGTCTCTACATATAGGCCTACATTCATCCCAGCATCATGACTGAGCTGAAGCTCGGTACCCTGAGAGCGGGGGGTATTCTCTGGTCGAGCTTTTTTGAAAGTATAGACCAAGGGTAATTACCAAACCACAACTGTCCCACCATTACCCATATGTGGCGCTACATTCCACGCCCTAAAGCACAAAGGCTTTCTGGAATGGATAGGCTAACCAAGCCCCCTCCCTTCACTCCTTGAGTTGAAATAAAGGCCCTTGTGGATCCTGGTGGTATTATATTTCAGATTTGGTATCCCATTGGTAATTCTGCAGCATAGATTTTTCTATACAGTTCCAATTTGTCAAGAATATACATTTTTCAATGGTTCGCAATGTTTGGAGGAATCCGCCATTACTGCTTGCAGTTATATTATTTATTATTATTCTTGTTCCATGGAAGTCAATGGCAGCCCCTAGAACCCTTCGACAACTTTTTGTGAAATTTGGCACACTCATTAAGGACAGTTGATTCTATACCTACACCAAGTTTCATGTCTCCCATTAGATCACTCCAGCGCCACCAACGGGTCAAAGTTGGACTTGTGTTTACACACGCAACTTTTGAACCGTATGACCCATTTTCAAAAATGAGGTACCATTGGATTCCCTGGATCAAGCCGAGTTCAACGCACCCCATGGCGTCAATTTCCGGTTATATAGATTTTCCGCTATTTCCGGTTTTATCAAAAACCTTTGAAAGCCTACTCCTCCTACAATTTTTGTCATATCTTCTTCAAAGTTACCAGAGATGATCTTCAGACCAAGCCTCACAAAAGTTATCGAAAAGAATTTTGATCCTCGCAACCGTTTGTCCGGTACAGCCAATCAAATTCATCAGAAAAGCCGCCAAACAGGATGTGAAGTCATGTCTCAGCAAATCTTTGAGATATCAACACGAAACTTGGTATATCGATGGAAGACACTACAACATGTTACCGTGTGCAAAGGCAACTTCATATCTCCAAAAATGATTGATATAAAGCAAATTGAACTTATCGCTAACGCTAAAATAATGCTTTACACATCAGCCAGTCAAAAACTGATACTCTGATTCAATGATTCAAACTTGTATCAGGCAATAACGCTTGATATAATTAATTTAGTTTCATTACAGAATTGCTGCAGATGTTGTGCGAATAAACACTTATCTGACATGTCAGCATTAAAATCACCCATGACATAGACACAACATGAACTATTGTCCTCTATGAAGGACTGAATAAAAGCTAACCTGTTCTGAAATTCATCCTCATGGTCATAGGATTCATATGGTGTGTACACATTTACAATAGTAAATTTATTTTCATTGTGATTAAACTCCAACCCAATAGCCCAGTCAACGTTAAGCCACACCACCTTTACCGTTGGGTCATATTTTATGTTCCACAGTATAGCTACACCACCAGCTATCCTCCCACAAACCATTCTCATGCTGAGATCGGTAGTGGACTCTCCAGCACCATGAAAGTTCTTGTGTAGGGAGTTCAATTTGTCCAGATCTTGCTTGGTCATCCAGGTTTCTTGAAGGCAGACAATGTCACTCTCGTCCAGCAATGTGTCCACCACCAAACGTCTTGATCTATCAGCAGCAGTATGTCCTACTCGGAGGCCACGAGCGTTGTAGGATACAACCCGCATTAATGATCTACCACGGACCCATCAGGGCAGCTGGCCGGTGTGTCTGTCTCCCTGGTCTCTACATATAGGCCTACATTCATCCCAGCATCATGACTGAGCTGAAGCTCGGTACCCTGAGAGCGGGGGGTATTCTCTGGTCGAGCTTTTTTGAAAGTATAGACCAAGGGTAATTACCAAACCACAACTGTCCCACCATTACCCATATGTGGCGCTACATTCCACGCCCTAAAGCACAAAGGCTTTCTGGAATGGATAGGCTAACCAAGCCCCCTCCCTTCACTCCTTGAGTTGAAATAAAGGCCCTTGTGGATCCTGGTGGTATTATATTTCAGATTTGGTATCCCATTGGTAATTCTGCAGCATCGATTTTTCTATACAGTTCCAATTTGTCAAGAATATACATTTTTCAATGGTTCGCAATGTTTGGAGGAATCCGCCATTACTGCTTGCAGTTATATTATTTATTATTATTCTTGTTCCATGGAAGTCAATGGCAGCCCCTAGAACCCTTCGACAACTTTTTGTGAAATTTGGCACACTCATTAAGGACAGTTGATTCTATACCTACACCAAGTTTCATGTCTCCCATTAGATCACTCCAGCGCCACCAACGGGTCAAAGTTGGACTTGTGTTTACACACGCAACTTTTGAACCGTATGACCCATTTTCAAAAATGAGGTACCATTGGATTCCCTGGATCAAGCCGAGTTCAACGCACCCCATGGCGTCAATTTCCGGTTATATAGATTTTCCGCTATTTCCGGTTTTATCAAAAACCTTTGAAAGCCTACTCCTCCTACAATTTTTGTCATATCTTCTTCAAAGTTACCAGAGATGATCTTCAGACCAAGCCTCACAAAAGTTATCGAAAAGAATTTTGATCCTCGCAACCGTTTGTCCGGTACAGCCAATCAAATTCATCAGAAAAGCCGCCAAACAGGATGTGAAGTCATGTCTCAGCAAATCTTTGAGATATCAACACGAAACTTGGTATATCGATGGAAGACACTACAACATGTTACCGTGTGCAAAGGCAACTTCATATCTCCAAAAATGATTGATATAAAGCAAATTGAACTTATCGCTAACGCTAAAATAATGCTTTACACATCAGCCAGTCAAAAACTGATACTCTGATTCAATGATTCAAACTTGTATCAGGCAATAACGCTTGATATAATTAATTTAGTTTCATTACAGAATTGCTGCAGATGTTGTGCGAATAAACACTTATCTGACATGTCAGCATTAAAATCACCCATGACATAGACACAACATGAACTATTGTCCTCTATGAAGGACTGAATAAAAGCTAACCTGTTCTGAAATTCATCCTCATGGTCATAGGATTCATATGGTGTGTACACATTTACAATAGTAAATTTATTTTCATTGTGATTAAACTCCAACCCAATAGCCCAGTCAACGTTAAGCCACACCACCTTTACCGTTGGGTCATATTTTATGTTCCACAGTATAGCTACACCACCAGCTATCCTCCCACAAACCATTCTCATGCTGAGATCGGTAGTGGACTCTCCAGCACCATGAAAGTTCTTGTGTAGGGAGTTCAATTTGTCCAGATCTTGCTTGGTCATCCAGGTTTCTTGAAGGCAGACAATGTCACTCTCGTCCAGCAATGTGTCCACCACCAAACGTCTTGATCTATCAGCAGCAGTATGTCCTACTCGGAGGCCACGAGCGTTGTAGGATACAACCCGCATTAATGATCTACCACGGACCCATCAGGGCAGCTGGCCGGTGTGTCTGTCTCCCTGGTCTCTACATATAGGCCTACATTCATCCCAGCATCATGACTGAGCTGAAGCTCGGTACCCTGAGAGCGGGGGGTATTCTCTGGTCGAGCTTTTTTGAAAGTATAGACCAAGGGTAATTACCAAACCACAACTGTCCCACCATTACCCATATGTGGCGCTACATTCCACGCCCTAAAGCACAAAGGCTTTCTGGAATGGATAGGCTAACCAAGCCCCCTCCCTTCACTCCTTGAGTTGAAATAAAGGCCCTTGTGGATCCTGGTGGTATTATATTTCAGATTTGGTATCCCATTGGTAATTCTGCAGCATCGATTTTTCTATACAGTTCCAATTTGTCAAGAATATACATTTTTCAATGGTTCGCAATGTTTGGAGGAATCCGCCATTACTGCTTGCAGTTATATTTATTATTATTATTCTTGTTCCATGGAAGTCAATGGCAGCCCCTAGAACACTTCGACAACTTTTTGTGAAATTTGGCACACTCATTAAGGACAGTTGATTCTATACCTACACCAAGTTTCATGTCTCCCATTAGACCACTCCAGCGCCACCAATGGGTCAAAGTTGGACTTGTGTTTACACACGCAACTTTTGAACCGTATGACCCATTTTCAAAAATGAGGTACCATTGGATTCCCTGGATCAAGCCGAGTTCAACGCACCCCATGGCGTCAATTTCCGGTTATGTAGATTTTCCGCTATTTCCGGTTTTATCAAAAACCTTTGAAAGCCTACTCCTCCTACAATTGTTGTCATATCTTCTTCAAAGTTACCAGAGATGATCTTCAGACCAAGCCTCACAAAAGTTATCGAAAAGAATTTTGATCCTCACAACCGTTTGTCCGGTACAGCCAATCAAATTCATCAGAAAAGCCGCCAAACAGGATGTGAAGTCATGTCTCAGCAAATCTTTGAGATATCAACACGAAACTTGGTATATCGATGGAAGACACTACAACATGTTACCGTGTGCAAAGGCAACTTCATATCTCCAAAAATGATTGATATAAAGCAAATTGAACTTATCGCTAACGCTAAAATAATGCTTTACACATCAGCCAGTCAAAAACTGATACTCTGATTCAATCACAAGTTCATATGAAGACTCTTGAGAATGTTTATAACACAAATCTGTGAAAAAGTTGACTGTAAGATCAAAGGTCGATTTTTGGTGAATATTTGAAACATGCTTGCTTGGCTAATTTCTAGCCAAATTTCCAATGAATGTCTCCCCTCCTCCTGCCCGCGCGTGCTCCACATCCTCACACACTCAGCCTTAACTTACACACGCGCGGGCTTGGCAAGACGCACACGCAACATTTCAGGAGAGTGTGGGCTGACCAAGCCCCCACTCATTCCTTGGTTTCTAGCCAAGGCCTTGTGGATCTTGTAATCTTGGATCTCTTAACAAAAGCTGATCTTTTTAGTATTGCATTTCCGATTTTGTATGCAATGGTAAAAAGTTATACAAATCCTGAAACATTGATATATATATATGTATTTATATATATATAAATCTTTATTTCAGACGCCAAGTTCCACATAAAATAACAGACATAGAGCTATAAAAAAGAGAGTAAAACGAAAACATAAAACATAGATAATACAGTGCATAAAAAGTATGAAGACTTTTGTGCCAATGTAGTCTTAAGTTCCAAGTAATCGATAGCAGCTCTTTAGAGGGTTGACCAGGGCCTCTACTATTCAGTTCTCAGACTTGTCCAGTCGACACATGAAACCATACATCAGTTGTCTCAGGAGTGCCTTACAGGTTGGTACGTGCTTAGACAGAAACAACTGACCAGCACTATGCCACCTAGGCACATTAAGTAGCAATCTAAAAGCATCATTGAAACCATACATCAGTTGTCTCAGGATTGCCTTACAGGTTGGTACGTGCTTAGACACAAACAACTGACTAGCACTATGCCACCTTGGCACATTAAGTAGCAATCTAAAAGCATCATTGTAGGCTACTTTCAGTATCTGTATACTCCTTTACCTGTACATAGACCACAAATGAGCAGTGTACAATGGTGTTATGTAGGTTCTAAACAGGGAACATTTAACTGAATCTGAGCACATAGAAAACGTCCTTAATAACATACTGGCCTGAGAATATATTTGACAGCGCTGTTGATACATATCGTTGTCATCTGTCCAATCATCAGAAATGACATGGCAGATAATTTATTTCCTCACAAACACCAAGGGGACTGCCAGATAAATAAAAGGTAGGGAAGGTTAATTTCCTGTCCTGATTACTTCTGACTATCATTATGTGGCTTTTCTTTGCATTATATTTTATATCATGATCTAAGCCATACTGAGAGCACACCCATAGCATCTGTTGCAACAGGCTGAGTGGAACCAGATAATCTGCGTACATCAGATGATTGACAATAGATTCACCAACAAGACAGCCTGTATTTGTCTTATTCAGCTGGCTTGATAAGTCGTCCATATCCATATTAAACAAAAAGGGAAATCAAATTCCTCCTTGTCGAACTCCGTTACCAACATGGAAAGCAGCTGATACAACATTGTCCCATTTAACATGAAAAGTTTGATTTGCATACCAGACCACCAAAATCCTCACAAGAGGTTTAGGGAAACCTCTCGCTATTAGCTTCATAAACAGTTTTTCATGACAAATTCGATCGAAAGCTTTGTAAGCATCAATAAAGCATAAAAATACAGATGAATTAAGACTTGTGTACCTGAGACAATCTCCTTCAGAGCATAGATACAGAGATCAGTACCATGTTTTCTTTTAAAACCAAACTGATTTTCTGCAGTCAGAATATACATTTCCAATTTCAATCAAATAATTCTCTCAAACACTTTAGACAAGATACTGGCCAATGCAATGGGTCGATAGTTGTGTAGCCCGGGTGGTAAACATTTCTGTTGAAACAATCCTATTACATAAATATAAAAGTTTGAATACATAATACTTAAGTTCATAGTTTAATAAATAGACTTTAAGGTTTGAGAGTATGATTTTGATTTGATGAGAAATGCATATTGTTCATGTTTTACTGAATACAGCATTTGGAAATGTATATCTGTTGTTTAAAAAACGCATGTTAAAATGTACCGGTTACAAATATGAAGAGAGTAAGATGAATGTTTTGTGAATCTATGTTGTTGCTTTAATTTTGATTATGATGTTAAGCCAATCCGGTTTGAGGTCAAAGGGCAGGGTAACACGGGAAGTTGGGGTAGATGAGGTTGGAGTACAAAAAGACAGAGCGAGCGGAGGAGTTGGAGGGAGAAGAAAATTGTAGCGTACGGTAAAATACCAAGAGTGAAGATTTTATATTATCATTAGTGGTGTTATGTTTATATTGTTGGGTGAATATCTCAACCAACAACAATAACCCAGAAAGAGGAGTTTGGCTGTTGGCGGTTTTGGATAAAGCACGGGCTTTGCCGCCAGACTAGCGACAGCGAGTGCCAGGTTGGAGCCGGTGGAGGTCGGGATTGTCGTCGTCCTCAGTCTTCTTCCTGAGTTGGTTCGTCTCGTAAATCCACGAGAGTATTTGGTCGGTCTCTCCTTCACCTGCTGCCGCCCTTCTGCCGCAGTGCGTGTGCTACCGCACTGCTGATCCGAGGTACCAGCTCCTTGTTATTTTGTGCCATCCTGGCGAAACAGCCATTTTGTTTACGGCTACAACGCACACGAGCTACACTCAGGCCTGCACCGTAGAACTGTACTGAATTAAGGTATTCGTGTAGTTAGCATTGCCGGCTAGTTTGTATTGTGTGTCCATGTGCATTACGATGTCATGTAAATGTTGAACCAATAACTGAAGAACTGATTTTTTGTCTGAAGTAAATCTTTCCTGTTTTTGTTTAACAGTTGGTTGTATTGTTTTTTTCATATGTTAAATTGGTTTAAGTTAGTAACAATTACTAACGAACTCAGGTTAGCCACCTCTCATTACAAATCCACCAAACTAGAGAGGCGCTACAGTTGTCTATGCTGTTCAGTTTACCAGCCTTATCTTTAACAACAGGCACTAACAGTACTGACATAATAGAGTTCGGTAGAACACCATGAACCATAATTCCAGTGAGACACATGGCTAGAAATGGACTGAGTCTATAACTGGCATTTTTTAGATGCTCTGCAGAAATGGAATCCATACCACAAGCTTTGTTGTTGTCTAGCATGTGGATGGCATCATAAATATCTACTGATCTAACTATCAAGTCTGCAGAGATACCTTTATATTGATTATCAATTCTCACTGTGTTACTTTGAACACAATTAAATAGTTTACTGTAGTGCTCATGCCATAGATCAGCAATCTTCTCTGGACAACTAACCCCTTTGATATCAGAAGGGAGGGGAGTTCTGTTATTATTTATGATCTTGACCTCCTTCCAGAAGTCAGTAAGATTGTTATTCTGCATCTTTCTGGCCAGCGAGTCTACTCTCATTGTGTTTTCATTTCTCTTAATGAAACGAGTGCATATTTAAATCTAGCATTTGTGAGGTTTTTGTTATCAAGCAGCACTCCCTGTCTGGGTCTGCCTGCCTCTGACCAGACTCTAAAGGCTTCTCTAGCAGCAGCATGTTGCTCAGACACAAACTCATTCCAGACAGGCCGTGCGTTAGGGACCTTACTCTTGTGATTAATAAAAGGTTCACTGGAAGCATAAAGACATTTGACAATATCATCATACATGGCACAGAGCTTTTCAGCATGATGTTTATCCTTGCAGTTCATATCCGTGCACATTAGGGCATCCCTAGAAAATGCAACATCACTATGTAAGCTGTCAGTTAATAGAGAATATCTGTGCCGAACCTCTTTGGTCAATTTTGACCAGTCCAGTTTTCTTGGGGGGCCAGCAACAAGGGTACAATCTCAACATTTAGCAGCATAGCAACTGGTATGTGATCAGTGGTGGCCAGCCCATAACACATCTCTATACTTTCCAGTGAGTCATGAGCATCGGCTGTGGTTACAATATGGTCTAGCCAGGAAGTTGTGTGCCACGTTTCACTTATATAGGTAAAACTTGTATCAGGCAATAACGCTTGATATAATTAATTTAGTTTCATTACAGAACTGCTGCAGATGTTGTGCGAATAAACGCTTATCTGACATTTCAGCATTAAAATCACCCATGACATAGACACAACATGAACTATTGTCCTCTATGAAGGACTGAATAAAAGCTAACCTGTTCTGAAATTCATCCTCATGGTCATAGGATTCATATGGTGTGTACACATTTACAATAGTAAATTTATTTTCATTGTGATTAAACTCCAACCCAATAGCCCAGTCAACGTTAAGCCACACCACCTTTACCGTTGGGTCATATTTTATGTTCCACAGTATAGCTACACCACCAGCTATCCTCCCACAAACCATTCTCATGCTGAGATTGGTAGTGGACTCTCCAGCACTATGAAACATCTTGTGTAGGGAGTTCAATTTGTCCAGATCTTGCTTGGCCATCCAGGTTTCTTGAAGGCAGACAATGTCACTCTCGTCCAGCAATGTGTCCACCACCAAACGTCTTGATCTATCAGCAGCAGTATGTCCTACTCGGAGGCCACGAGCGTTGTAGGATACAACCCGCATTAATGATCTACCACGGACCCATCAGGGCAGCTGGCCGGTGTGTCTGTCTCCCTG
Organism: Hypomesus transpacificus; assembly: GCF_021917145.1. Classification (NCBI taxonomy): domain Eukaryota; kingdom Metazoa; phylum Chordata; class Actinopteri; order Osmeriformes; family Osmeridae; genus Hypomesus; species Hypomesus transpacificus. The sequence continues at coordinate 25,912 of NW_025813931.1, forward strand.
GTCTCTACATATAGGCCTACATTCATCCCAGCATCATGACTGAGCTGAAGCTCGGTACCCTGAGAGTGGGGGGTATGCTCTGGTCGAGCTTTTTTGAAAGTATAGACCAAGGGTAATTACCACACCACAACTGTCCCACCATTACCCATAGGTGGCGCTACATTCCACGCCCTAAAGCACAAAGGCTTTCTGGAATGGATAGGCTAACCAAGCCCCCTCCCTTCACTCCTTGGGTTGAAATAAAGGCCCTTGTGGATCTTGATGGTATTATATTTCAGATTTGGTATCCCATTGGTAATTCTGCAGCATAGATTTTTCTATACAGTTCCAATTTGTCAAGAATATACATTTTTCAATGGTTCGCAATGTTTGGAGGAATCCGCCATTACTGCTTGCAGTTATATTTAGGATTCCTCCGTCAGGAGGAAACCTATTGTTATTGTTAGTTTTACTTTTCATGGAAGTCAATGGCAGCCCCTAGAACCCTTCGACAACTTTTTGTGAAATTTGGCACACTCATTAAGGACAGTTGATTCTACACCTACACCAAGTTTCGTGTCTCCGATCAGACCACTCCAGCGCCACCAACGGGTCAAAGTTGGACTTGTGTTTACACACGCAACTTTTGAACCGTATGACCCATTTTCAAAAATTAGGTACCATTGGATTCCCCGGATCAAGCCGAGTTCAACGCACCCCATGGCGTCAATTTCCGGTTATACAGATTTTCCGCTATTTCCGGTTTTATCAAAAACCTTTAAAAGCCTACTCCTCCTACAATTTTTGTCAAATCTTCTTCAAAGTTACCAGAGATGATCTTCAGACCAAGCCTCACAAAAGTTATCGAAAAGAATTTTGATCCTCGCAACCGTTTGTCCGGTACAGCCAATCAAATTCATCAGAAAAGCCGCCAAACAGGATGTGAAGTCATGTCTCAGCAAATCTTTGAGATATCAACACGAAACTTGGTATATCGATGGAAGACACTACAACATGTTACCGTGTGCAAAGGCAACTTCATATCTCCAAAAATGATTGATATAAAGCAAATTGAACTTATCGCTAACGCTAAAATAATGCTTTACACATCAGCCAGTCAAAAACTGATACTCTGATTCAATCACAAGTTCATATGAAGACTCTTGAGAATGTTTATAACACAAATCTGTGAAAAAGTTGACTGTAAGATCAAAGGTTGATTTTTGGTGAATATTTGAAACATGCTTGCTTGGCTAATTTCTAGCCAAATTTCCAATGAATGTCTCCCCTCCTCCTGCCCGCGCGTGCTCCACATCCTCACACACTCAGCCTTAACTTACACACGCGCGGGCTTGGCAAGACGCACACGCAACATTTCAGGAGAGTGTGGGCTGACCAAGCCCCCACTCATTCCTTGGTTTCTAGCCAAGGCCTTGTGGATCTTGTAATCTTGGATCTCTTAACAAAAGCTGATCTTTTTAGTATTGCATTTCCGATTTTGTATGCAATGGTAAAAAGTTATACAAATCCTGAAACATTGATATATATATATATGTATTTATATATATATAAATCTTTATTTCAGACGCCAAGTTCCACATAAAATAACAGACATAGAGCTATAAAAAAGAGAGTAAAACGAAAACATAAAACAGAGATAATACAGTGCATAAAAAGTATGAAGACTTTAGTGCCAATGTAGTCTTAAGTTCCAAGTAATCGATAGCAGCTCTTTAGAGGGTTGACCAGAGCCTCTACTATTCAGTTCTCAGACTTGTCCAGTCGACACATGAAACCATACATCAGTTGTCTCAGGAGTGCCTTACAGGTTGGTACGTGCTTAGACAGAAACAACTGACCAGCACTATGTCACCTAGGCACATTAAGTAGCAATCTAAAAGCATCATTGAAACCATACATCAGTTGTCTCAGGATTGCCTTACAGGTTGGTACGTGCTTAGACACAAACAACTGACTAGCACTATGCCACCTTGGCACATTAAGTAGCAATCTAAAAGCACCATTGTAGGCTACTTTCAGTATCTGTATACTCCTTTACCTGTACATAGACCACAAATGAGCATTGTACAATGGTGTTATGTAGGTTCTAAACAGGGAACATTAAACTGAATCTGAGCACATAGAAAACGTCCTTAATAACATACTGGCCTGAGAATATATTTTACAGCGCTGTTGATACATATCGTTGTCATCTGTCCAATCATCAGAAATGACATGGCAGATATTTTATTTCCTCACAAACACCAAGGGGACTGCCAGATAAATAAAAGGTAGGGAAGGTTAATTTCCTGTCCTGATTACTTCTGACTATCATTATGTGGCTTTTCTTTGCATTATATTTTATATCATGATCGAAGCCATACTGAGAGCACACCCATAGCATCTGTTGCAACAGGCTGAGTGGAACCAAATAATCTGCGTACATCAAATGATTGACAATAGATTCACCAACAAGACAGCCTGTATTTGTCTTATTCAGCTGGCTTGATAAGTCGTCCATATCCATATTAAACAAAAAGGGAAAACAAATTCCTCCTTGTCGAACTCAGTTACCAACATGGAAAGGAGCTGATACAACATTGTCCCATTTAACATGAAAAGTTTGATTGGCATACCAGAACACCAAAATCCTCACAAGAGGTTTAGGGACACCTCTCGCTATTAGCTTCATAAACAGTTTTTCATGACAAATTCGATCGAAAGCTTTGTAAGCATCAATAAAGCATAAAAATACAAATGAATTAAGACTTGTGTACCTGAGACAATCTCCTTCAGAGCATAGATACAGAGATCAGTACCATGTTTTCTTTTAAAACCAAACTGATTTTCTGCAGTCAGAATATACATTTCCAATTTCAATCAAATAATTCTCTCAAACACTTTAGACAAGATACTGGCCAATGCAATGGGTCGATAGTTGTCTATGCTGTTCAGTTTACCAGCCTTATCTTTAACAACAGGCACTAACAGTACTGACATAATAGAGTTCGGTAGAACACCATGAACCATAATTCCAGTGAGACACATGGCTAGAAATGGACTGAGTCTATAACTGGCATTTTTTAGATGCTCTGCAGAAATGCAATCCATACCACAAGCTTTGTTGTTGTCTAGCATGTGGATGGCATCATAAATATCTACTGATCTAACTATCAAGTCTGCAGAGATACCTTTATATTCATTATCAATTCTCACTGTGTTACTTTTAACACAATTAAATAGTTTACTGTAGTGCTCATGCCATAGATCAGCAATCTTCTCTGGACAACTAACCCCTTTGATATCAGAAGGGAGGGGAGTTCTGTTATTATTTATGATCTTGACCTCCTTCCAGAAGTCAGTAAGATTGTTATTCTGCATCTTTCTGGCCAGCGAGTCTGCTCTCATTGTGTTTTCATTTCTCTTAATGAAACGAGTGCATATTTAAATCTAGCATTTGTGAGGTTTTTGTTATCAAGCAGCACTCTCTGGGTCTGCCTGCCTCTGACCAGACTCTAAAGGCTTCTCTAGCAGCAGCATGTTGCTCAGACACAAACTCATTCCAGACAGGCCGTGCGTTAGGGACCTTACTCTTGTGATTAATAAAAGGTTCACTGGAAGCATAAAGACATTTGACAATATCATCATACATGGCACAGAGCTTTTCAGCATGATGTTTATCCTTGCAGTTCATATCCTTGCACATTAGGGCATCCCTAGAAAATGCAACATCACTATGTAAGCTGTCAGTTAATAGAGAATATCTGTGCATAACCTCTTTGGTCAATTTTGACCAGTCCAGTTTTCTTGGGGGGCCAGCAACAAGGGTACACTCTCAACATTTAGCAGCATAGCAACTGGTATGTGATCAGTGGTGGCCAGCCCATAACACATCTCTATACTTTCCAGTGAGTCATGAGCATCGGCTGTGGTTACAATATGGTCTAGCCAGGAAGTTGTGTGACACGTTTCACTTACATAGGTAAAACTTGTATCAGGCAATAACGCTTGATATAATTAATTTAGTTTCATTACAGAACTGCTGCAGATGTTGTGCGAATAAACGCTTATCTGACATGTCAGCATTAAAATCACCCATGACATAGACACAACATGAACTATTGTCCTCTATGAAGGACTGAATAAAAGCTAACCTGTTCTGAAATTCATCCTCATGGTCATAGGATTCATATGGTGTGTACACATTTACAATAGTAAATTTATTTTCATTGTGATTAAACTCCAACCCAATAGCCCAGTCAACGTTAAGCCACACCACCTTTACCGTTGGGTCATATTTTATGTTCCACAGTATAGCTACACCACCAGCTATCCTCCCACAAACCATTCTCATGCTGAGATCGGTAGTGGACTCTCCAGCACCATGAAACATCTTGTGTAGGGAGTTCAATTTGTCCAGATCTTGCTTGGCCATCCAGGTTTCTTGAAGGCAGACAATGTCACTCTCGTCCAGCAATGTGTCCACCACCAAACGTCTTGATCTATCAGCAGCAGTATGTCCTACTCGGAGGCCACGAGCGTTGTAGGATACAACCCGCATTAATGATCTACCACGGACCCATCAGGGCAGCTGGCCAGTGTGTCTGTCTCCCTGGTCTCTACATATAGGCCTACATTCATCCCAGCATCATGACTGAGCTGAAGCTCGGTACCCTGAGAGCGGGGGGTATGCTCTGGTCAAGCTTTTTTGAAAGTATAGACCAAGGGTAATTACCACACCACAACTGTCCCACCATTACCCATAGGTGGCGCTACATTCCACGCCCTAAAGCACAAAGGCTTTCTGGAATGGATAGGCTAACCAAGCGCCCTCCCTTCACTCCTTGGGTTGAAATAAAGGCCCTTGTGGATCTTGATGGTATTATATTTCAGATTTGGTATCCCATTGGTAATTCTGCAGCATAGATTTTTCTATACAATTCCAATTTGTCAAGAATATACATTTTTCAATGGTTCGCAATGTTTGGAGGAATCCGCCATTACTGCTTGCAGTTATATTTATTATTATTCTTGTTCCATGGAAGTCAATGGCAGCCCCTAGAACCCTTTGACAACTTTTTGTGAAATTTGGCACACTCATTAAGGACAGTTGATTCTATACCTACACCAAGTTTCATGTCTCCCATTAGACCACTCCAGCGCCACCAACGGGTCAAAGTTGGACTTGTGTTTACACACGCAACTTTTGAACCGTATGACCCATTTTCAAAAATGAGGTACCATTGGATTCCCTGGATCAAGCCGAGTTCAACGCACCCCATGGCGTCAATTTCCGGTTATGTAGATTTTCCGCTATTTCCGGTTTTATCAAAAACCTTTGAAAGCCTACTCCTCCTACAATTGTTGTCATATCTTCTTCAAAGTTACCAGAGATGATCTTCAGACCAAGCCTCACAAAAGTTATCGAAAAGAATTTTGATCCTCACAACCGTTTGTCCGGTACAGCCAATCAAATTCATCAGAAAAGCCGCCAAACAGGATGTGAAGTCCTGTCTCAGCAAATCTTTGAGATATCAACACGAAACTTGGTATATCGATGGAAGACACTACAACATGTTACCGTGTGCAAAGGCAACCTCATATCTCCAAAAATGATTGATATAAAGCAAATTGAACTTATCGCTAACGCTAAAATAATGCTTTACACATCAGCCAGTCAAAAACTGATACTCTGATTCAATCACAAGTTCATATGAAGACTCTTGAGAATGTTTATAACACAAATCTGTGAAAAGGTTGACTGTAAGATCAAAGGTCGATTTTTGGTGAATATTTGAAACATGCTTGCTTGGCTAATTTCTAGCCAAATTTCCAATGAATGTCTCCCCTCCTCCTGCCCGCGCGTGCTCCACATCCTCACACACTCAGCCTTAACTTACACACGCGCGGGCTTGGCAAGACGCACACGCAACATTTCAGTAGAGTGTGGGCTGACCAAGCCCCCACTCATTCCTTAGTCTCTAGCAAAGGCCTTGTGGATCTTGTAATCTTGGATCTCTTAACAAAAGCTGATCTTTTTGGTATTGCATTTCCGATTTTGTATGCAATGGTAAAAAGTTATACAAATCCTGAAACATTGATATATATATATATGTATTTATATATATATATAAATCTTTATTTCAGACGCCAAGTTCCACATAAAATAACAGACATAGAGCTATAAAAAAGAGAGTAAAACAAAAACATAAAACATAGATAATACAGAGCATAAAAAGTATGAAGACTTTTGTGCCAATGTAGTCTTAAGTTTCAAGTAATCGATAGCAGCTCTTTAGAGGGTTGACCAGAGCCTCTACTATTCAGTTCTCAGACTTGTCCAGTCGACACATGAAACCATACATCAGTTGTCTCAGGAGTGCCTTACAGGTTGGTACGTGCTTAGACAGAAACAACTGACCAGCACTATGCCACCTAGGCACATTAAGTAGCAATCTAAAAGCATAATTGAAACCATACATCAGTTGTCTCAAGATTGCCTTACAGGTTGGTACGTGCTTAGACACAAACAACTGACTAGCACTATGAAACCTCACAATAGGTTTAGGGACACCTCTCGCTATTAGCTTCATAAACAGTTTTTCATGACAAATTCGATCGAAAGCTTTGTAAGCATCAATAAAGCATAAAAATACAGATGAATTAAGACTTGTGTACCTGAGACAATCTCCTTCAGAGCATAGATACAGAGATCAGTACCATGTTTTCTTTTAAAACCAAACTGATTGTCTGCAGTCAGAATATACATTTCCAATTTCAATCAAATAATGCTCTCAAACACTTTAGACAAGATACTGGCCAATGCAATGGGTCGATAGTTGTCTATGCTGTTCAGTTTACCAGCCTTATCTTTAACAACAGGCACTAACAGTACTGACATAATAGAGTTCGGTAGAACACCATGAACCATAATTCCAGTGAGACACATGGCTAGAAATGGACTGAGTCTATAACTGGCATTTTTTAGATGCTCTGCAGAAATGGAATCCATACCACAAGCTTTGTTGTTGTCTAGCATGTGGATGGCATCATAAATATCTACTGATCTAACTATCAAGTCTGCAGAGATACCTTTATATTGATTATCAATTCTCACTGTGTTACTTTGAACACAATTAAATAGTTTACTGTAGTGCTCATGCCATAGATCAGCAATCTTCTCTGGACAACTAACCCCTTTGATATCAGAAGGGAGGGGAGTTCTGTTATTATTTATGATCTTGACCTCCTTCCAGAAGTCAGTAAGATTGTTATTCTGCATCTTTCTGGCCAGCGAGTCTGCTCTCATTGTGTTTTCATTTCTCTTAATGAAACGAGTGCATATTTAAATCTAGCATTTGTGAGGGTTTTGTTATCAAGCAGCACTCTCTGTCTGGGTCTGCCTGCCTCTGACCAGACTCTAAAGGCTTCTCTAGCAGCAGCATGTTGCTCAGACACAAACTCATTCCAGACAGGCCGTGCGTTAGGGACCTTACTCTTGTGATTAATAAAAGGTTCACTGAAAGCATAAAGACATTTGACAATATCATCATACATGGCACAGAGCTTTTCAGCATGATGTTTATCCTTGCAGTTCATATCCGTGCACATTAGGGCATCCCTAGAAAATGCAACATCACTATGTAAGCTGTCAGTTAATAGAGAATATCTGTGCATAACCTCTTTGGTCAATTTTGACCAGTTCAGTTTTCTTGGGGGGCCAGCAACAAGGGTACACTCTCAACATTTAGCAGCATAGCAACTGGTATGTGATCAGTGGTGGCCAGCCCATAACACATCTCTATACTTTCCAGTGAGTCATGAGCATCGGCTGTGGTTACAATATGGTCTAGCCAGGAAGTTGTGTGCCACGTTTCACTTATATAGGTAAAACTTGTATCAGGCAATAACGCTTGATATAATTAATTTAGTTTCATTACAGAACTGCTGCAGATGTTGTGCGAATAAACACTTATCTGACATGTCAGCATTAAAATAACCCATGACATAGACACAACATGAACTATTGTCCTCTATGAAGGACTGAATAAAAGCTAACCTGTTCTGAAATTCATCCTCATGGTCATAGGATTCATATGGTGTGTACACATTTACAATAGTAAATTTATTTTCATTGTGATTAAACTCCAACCCAATAGCCCAGTCAACGTTAAGCCACACCACCTTTACCGTTGGGTCATATTTTATGTTCCACAGTATAGCTACACCACCAGCTATCCTCCCACAAACCATTCTCATGCTGAGATCGGTAGTGGACTCTCCAGCACCATGAAACATCTTGTGTAGGGAGTTCAATTTGTCCAGATCTTGCTTGGCCATCCAGGTTTCTTGAAGGCAGACAATGTCACTCTCGTCCAGCAATGTGTCCACCACCAAACGTCTTGATCTATCAGCAGCAGTATGTCCTACTCGGAGGCCACGAGCGTTGTAGGATACAACCCGCATTAATGATCTACCACGGACCCATCAGGGCAGCTGGCCGGTGTGTCTGTTTCCCTGGTCTCTACATATAGGCCTACATTCATCCCAGCATCATGACTGAGCTGAAGCTCGGTACCCTGAGAGCGGGGGGTATTCTCTGGTCGAGCTTTTTTGAAAGTATAGACCAAGGGTAATTACCAAACCACAACTGTCCCACCATTACCCATATGTGGCGTTACATTCCAGGCCCTAAAGCACAAAGGCTTTCTGGAATGGATAGGCTAACCAAGCCCCCTCCCTTCACTCCTTGAGTTGAAATAAAGGCCCTTGTGGATCCTGGTGGTATTATATTTCAGATTTGGTATCCCATTGGTAATTCTGCAGCATAGATTTTTCTATACAGTTCCAATTTGTCAAGAATATACATTTTTCAATGGTTCGCAATGTTTGGAGGAATCCGCCATTACTGCTTGCAGTTATATATGGTGGCCAAGCCGCGAAGCGGCGAAGCCACATAAGTGATTCTACCTTTTCTTATTGGTGGCCAAGCCGTGAAGCGGCGAAGCCACATAAGTGATTCTACCTTTTCTTATTATTATTATTATTACACTTCTTCTGTCATTGGAGTCTATGGCAGCCCCTAGAACCGTATGGTAAAAAGTTGTGAAATTTGGCACACTCATTAAGCACAATCCCTTCTTTATATTCACCAAGTTTCATGTCTTCCATTGGAGCACTCTAGCGCCACCAACTGGTCAAAGTTGGACTTGTGTTTACATACGTAACTTTTGAACCGTATGACCGATTTTCAAAAATGAGGTACCGTTGGATTCCCTGGATCGAGACGAGTTCAACGCACACCATGGCGTTAATTTCCGGTTATATAGATTTTCTGCCATTTTGAATTTTGTGAAAAAACGTTTTTTTGCTTCTCCTCCCTCAATTTTGGTCAAATCTTCCCCAGAATTGGCACACATCATCATCAGACCGACCCTCACAGAATTTATCAAAATATATTTGATTTTAAAAACCGATTGTCCGGTACAGCCAATCAAAATCGGCAACAAAGCAACCCAACAGGAAGTTGGATCATATCTCAGCTAATCTTTAAGAAATCAACCCCAAACCTTGTGTGATGACTCGGAACCCTCTTCTGAGGCTGTCCAATGAATTTGGTGTCATGTCATTACTGGGCGTGGCCGCAGGAAGCAAAAATGTGTTTTGGCCAATAACTGTTGATTTTTTTGCTTTTATTAAGTGGTTCCTTTGTCTCATGATATGCTGGGACATCCCGTGTGTGATACATGATAACTTGTGATAATAGCAGAATTGATCCGGCCGCCATTTTGAATTCATTGAAAAATGTTTTTTCTCTACTCCTCCTACACATGTTGTCCAATCTTCACCAAATTTTGCAGAGATTATCTTCAGACCAAGCCTCACAAAGGCCATCACATGATTGTTTGATTTTCACAACCGTTTACCCGGTACAGGCAATCAAAATGTGCAATTAAGCCATCAAACAGGAAGTTGGGTCGTATCTCAGCCAATCTTTGATGGATTCACACCAAACTTGCTGCATGCACTCGGAACCCTGTTCTGAGGATTTCTAAAGTGTTCTATGGGTCATTTGACTGCTTGGCCACCACATCGCTGCTTGCAGCTATATTTATTATTGGTGGCCAAGCCGCGAAGCGGCGAAGCCACATAAGTGATTCTACCTTTTCTTATTAGGATTCCTCCGTCAGGAGGAAACCTATTGTTATTGTTAGGATTCCTCCGTCAGGAGGAAACCTATTGTTATTGTTAGTTTTATTATTATTATTATTATTCTTGTTCCATGGAAGTCAATGGCAGCACCTAGAACACTTCGACAACTTTTTGTGAAATTTGGCACACTCATTAAGGACAGTTGATTCTATACCTACACCAAGTTTCATGTCTCCCATTAGACCACTCCAGCGCCACCAACGGGTCAAAGTTGGAAATTGAGCAAATAGCAAATTGAACTTATCGCTAACGCTAAAATAATGCTTTACACATCAGCCAGTCAAAAACTGATACTCTGATTCAATCACAAGTTCATATGAAGACTCTTGAGAATGTTTATAACACAAATCTGTGAAAAGGTTGACTGTAAGATCAAAGGTCGATTTTTGGTGAATATTTGAAACATGCTTGCTTGGCTAATTTCTAGCCAAATTTCCAATGAATGTCTCCCCTCCTCCTGCCCGCGCGTGCTCCACATCCTCACACACTCAGCCTTAACTTACACACGCGCGGGCTTGGCAAGACGCACACGCAACATTTCAGTAGAGTGTGGGCTGACCAAGCCCCCACTCATTCCTTAGTCTCTAGCAAAGGCCTTGTGGATCTTGTAATCTTGGATCTCTTAACAAAAGCTGATCTTTTTGGTATTGCATTTCCGATTTTGTATGCAATGGTAAAAAGTTATACAAATCCTGAAACATTGATATATATATATATGTATTTATATATATATATAAATCTTTATTTCAGACGCCAAGTTCCACATAAAATAACAGACATAGAGCTATAAAAAAGAGAGTAAAACAAAAACATAAAACATAGATAATACAGAGCATAAAAAGTATGAAGACTTTTGTGCCAATGTAGTCTTAAGTTTCAAGTAATCGATAGCAGCTCTTTAGAGGGTTGACCAGAGCCTCTACTATTCAGTTCTCAGACTTGTCCAGTCGACACATGAAACCATACATCAGTTGTCTCAGGAGTGCCTTACAGGTTGGTACGTGCTTAGACAGAAACAACTGACCAGCACTATGCCACCTAGGCACATTAAGTAGCAATCTAAAAGCATAATTGAAACCATACATCAGTTGTCTCAGGATTGCCTTACAGGTTGGTACGTGCTTAGACACAAACAACTGACTAGCACTATGAAACCTCACAAGAGGTTTAGGGACACCTCTCGCTATTAGCTTCATAAACAGTTTTTCATGACAAATTCGATCGAAAGCTTTGTAAGCATCAATAAAGCATAAAAATACAGATGAATTAAGACTTGTGTACCTGAGACAATCTCCTTCAGAGCATAGATACAGAGATCAGTACCATGTTTTCTTTTAAAACCAAACTGATTGTCTGCAGTCAGAATATACATTTCCAATTTCAATCAAATAATGCTCTCAAACACTTTAGACAAGATACTGGCCAATGCAATGGGTCGATAGTTGTCTATGCTGTTCAGTTTACCAGCCTTATCTTTAACAACAGGCACTAACAGTACTGACATAATAGAGTTCGGTAGAACACCATGAACCATAATTCCAGTGAGACACATGGCTAGAAATGGACTGAGTCTATAACTGGCATTTTTTAGATGCTCTGCAGAAATGGAATCCATACCACAAGCTTTGTTGTTGTCTAGCATGTGGATGGCATCATAAATATCTACTGATCTAACTATCAAGTCTGCAGAGATACCTTTATATTGATTATCAATTCTCACTGTGTTACTTTGAACACAATTAAATAGTTTACTGTAGTGCTCATGCCATAGATCAGCAATCTTCTCTGGACAACTAACCCCTTTGATATCAGAAGGGAGGGGAGTTCTGTTATTATTTATGATCTTGACCTCCTTCCAGAAGTCAGTAAGATTGTTATTCTGCATCTTTCTGGCCAGCGAGTCTGCTCTCATTGTGTTTTCATTTCTCTTAATGAAACGAGTGCATATTTAAATCTAGCATTTGTGAGGGTTTTGTTATCAAGCAGCACTCTCTGTCTGGGTCTGCCTGCCTCTGACCAGACTCTAAAGGCTTCTCTAGCAGCAGCATGTTGCTCAGACACAAACTCATTCCAGACAGGCCGTGCGTTAGGGACCTTACTCTTGTGATTAATAAAAGGTTCACTGAAAGCATAAAGACATTTGACAATATCATCATACATGGCACAGAGCTTTTCAGCATGATGTTTATCCTTGCAGTTCATATCCGTGCACATTAGGGCATCCCTAGAAAATGCAACATCACTATGTAAGCTGTCAGTTAATAGAGAATATCTGTGCATAACCTCTTTGGTCAATTTTGACCAGTTCAGTTTTCTTGGGGGGCCAGCAACAAGGGTACACTCTCAACATTTAGCAGCATAGCAACTGGTATGTGATCAGTGGTGGCCAGCCCATAACACATCTCTATACTTTCCAGTGAGTCATGAGCATCGGCTGTGGTTACAATATGGTCTAGCCAGGAAGTTGTGTGCCACGTTTCACTTATATAGGTAAAACTTGTATCAGGCAATAACGCTTGATATAATTAATTTAGTTTCATTACAGAACTGCTGCAGATGTTGTGCGAATAAACACTTATCTGACATGTCAGCATTAAAATAACCCATGACATAGACACAACATGAACTATTGTCCTCTATGAAGGACTGAATAAAAGCTAACCTGTTCTGAAATTCATCCTCATGGTCATAGGATTCATATGGTGTGTACACATTTACAATAGTAAATTTATTTTCATTGTGATTAAACTCCAACCCAATAGCCCAGTCAACGTTAAGCCACACCACCTTTACCGTTGGGTCATATTTTATGTTCCACAGTATAGCTACACCACCAGCTATCCTCCCACAAACCATTCTCATGCTGAGATCGGTAGTGGACTCTCCAGCACCATGAAACATCTTGTGTAGGGAGTTCAATTTGTCCAGATCTTGCTTGGCCATCCAGGTTTCTTGAAGGCAGACAATGTCACTCTCGTCCAGCAATGTGTCCACCACCAAACGTCTTGATCTATCAGCAGCAGTATGTCCTACTCGGAGGCCACGAGCGTTGTAGGATACAACCCGCATTAATGATCTACCACGGACCCATCAGGGCAGCTGGCCGGTGTGTCTGTTTCCCTGGTCTCTACATATAGGCCTACATTCATCCCAGCATCATGACTGAGCTGAAGCTCGGTACCCTGAGAGCGGGGGGTATTCTCTGGTCGAGCTTTTTTGAAAGTATAGACCAAGGGTAATTACCAAACCACAACTGTCCCACCATTACCCATATGTGGCGTTACATTCCAGGCCCTAAAGCACAAAGGCTTTCTGGAATGGATAGGCTAACCAAGCCCCCTCCCTTCACTCCTTGAGTTGAAATAAAGGCCCTTGTGGATCCTGGTGGTATTATATTTCAGATTTGGTATCCCATTGGTAATTCTGCAGCATAGATTTTTCTATACAGTTCCAATTTGTCAAGAATATACATTTTTCAATGGTTCGCAATGTTTGGAGGAATCCGCCATTACTGCTTGCAGTTATATATGGTGGCCAAGCCGCGAAGCGGCGAAGCCACATAAGTGATTCTACCTTTTCTTATTGGTGGCCAAGCCGTGAAGCGGCGAAGCCACATAAGTGATTCTACCTTTTCTTATTATTATTATTATTACACTTCTTCTGTCATTGGAGTCTATGGCAGCCCCTAGAACCGTATGGTAAAAAGTTGTGAAATTTGGCACACTCATTAAGCACAATCCCTTCTTTATATTCACCAAGTTTCATGTCTTCCATTGGAGCACTCTAGCGCCACCAACTGGTCAAAGTTGGACTTGTGTTTACATACGTAACTTTTGAACCGTATGACCGATTTTCAAAAATGAGGTACCGTTGGATTCCCTGGATCGAGACGAGTTCAACGCACACCATGGCGTTAATTTCCGGTTATATAGATTTTCTGCCATTTTGAATTTTGTGAAAAAACGTTTTTTTGCTTCTCCTCCCTCAATTTTGGTCAAATCTTCCCCAGAATTGGCACACATCATCATCAGACCGACCCTCACAGAATTTATCAAAATATATTTGATTTTAAAAACCGATTGTCCGGTACAGCCAATCAAAATCGGCAACAAAGCAACCCAACAGGAAGTTGGATCATATCTCAGCTAATCTTTAAGAAATCAACCCCAAACCTTGTGTGATGACTCGGAACCCTCTTCTGAGGCTGTCCAATGAATTTGGTGTCATGTCATTACTGGGCGTGGCCGCAGGAAGCAAAAATGTGTTTTGGCCAATAACTGTTGATTTTTTTGCTTTTATTAAGTGGTTCCTTTGTCTCATGATATGCTGGGACATCCCGTGTGTGATACATGATAACTTGTGATAATAGCAGAATTGATCCGGCCGCCATTTTGAATTCATTGAAAAATGTTTTTTCTCTACTCCTCCTACACATGTTGTCCAATCTTCACCAAATTTTGCAGAGATTATCTTCAGACCAAGCCTCACAAAGGCCATCACATGATTGTTTGATTTTCACAACCGTTTACCCGGTACAGGCAATCAAAATGTGCAATTAAGCCATCAAACAGGAAGTTGGGTCGTATCTCAGCCAATCTTTGATGGATTCACACCAAACTTGCTGCATGCACTCGGAACCCTGTTCTGAGGATTTCTAAAGTGTTCTATGGGTCATTTGACTGCTTGGCCACCACATCGCTGCTTGCAGCTATATTTATTATTATTATTACACTTCTTCTGTCATTGGAGTCTATGGCAGCCCCTAGAACCGCATGGTAAAAAGTTGTGAAATTTGGCACACTCATTAAGCACAGTCCCCTCTTTATATTCACCAAGTTTCATGTCTCCCATTGGAGCACTCTAGCGCCACCAACTGGTCAAAGTTGGACTTGTGTTTACACACGTAACTTTTGAACCGTATGACCGATATTCAAAAATGAGGTACCGTTGGATTCCCTGGATCGAGACGAGTTCAACGCACACCATGGCGTCAATTTCCGGTTATATAGATTTTCTGCCATTTTGAATTTTGTGAAAAAACGTTTTTTTGCTTCTCCTCCCTCAATTTTTGTCAAATCTTCCCCAGAATTGGCACACATCATCATCAGACCAACCCTCACAGAAGTTATCAAAGGATATTTGATTTTCAAAACCGTTTGTCCAGTACAGCCAATCAAAATTGGCAACAAAGCAACCAAACAGGAAGTTGGATCGTATCTCAGCCAATCTTTAAGAAATCAACCCCAAACCTGGTGTGATGACTCGGAACCCTCTTCTGAGGCTGTCCAATGAATTTGGTGTCATGTCATTACTGGGCGTGTCCGCGGGAAGCAAAAATGTGTTTTGGCCAATAACTGTTGATTTGTTTGCCTTTATTAAGTGATTCCTTTGTTTCATGATATCTTGGGACGTCCCGTGTGTGACCCATCATCATTTGTGATAATAGCCGAATTGAAGCGGCCGCCATTTTGAATTCATTGAAAAATGTTTTTTCTCTACTCCTCCTACACATGTTGTCCAATCTTCACCAAATTTCGCAGAGATTATCTTCAGACCAAGCCTCACAAAGGCCATCACATGATTGTTTGATTTTCACAACCGTTTACCCGGTACAGGCAATCAAAATGTGCAATTAAGCCATCAAACAGGAAGTTGGGTCGTATCTCAGCCAATCTTTGATGGATTCACACCAAACTTGCTGCATGCACTCGGAACCCTGTTCTGAGGATTTCTAAAGTGTTTTATGGGTCATTTGACTGCTTGGCCACCACATTGCTGCTTGCAGCTATATTTATTATTGGTGGCCAAGCCGCGAAGCGGCGAAGCCACATAAGTGATTCTACCTTTTCTTATTAGGATTCCTCCGTCAGGAGGAAACCTATTGTTATTGTTAGGATTCCTCCGTCAGGAGGAAACCTATTGTTATTGTTAGTTTTATTATTATTATTATTATTCTTGTTCCATGGAAGTCAATGGCAGCACCTAGAACACTTCGACAACTTTTTGTGAAATTTGGCACACTCATTAAGGACAGTTGATTCTATACCTACACCAAGTTTCATGTCTCCCATTAGACCACTCCAGCGCCACCAACGGGTCAAAGTTGGACTTGTGTTTACACACGCAACTTTTTAACCGTATGACCCATTTTCAAAAATGAGGTACCATTGGATTCCCTGGTTCAAGCCGAATTCAACGCACCCCATGGCGTCAATTTCCGGTTATATAGATTTTCCGCTACTTCCGGTTTTATCAAAAACCTTTGAAAGCCTACTCCTCCTACAATTTTTGTCATATCTTCTTCAAAGTTACCAGAGATGATCTTCAGACCAAGCCTCACAAAAGTTATCGAAAAGAATTTTGATCCTCACAACCGTTTGTCCGGTACAGCCAATCAAATTCATCAGAAAAGCCGCCAAACAGGATGTGAAGTCATGTCTCAGCAAATCTTTGAGATATCAACACGAAACTTGGTATATCGATGGAAGACACTACAACATGTTACCGTGTGCAAAGGCAACTTCATATCTCCAAAAATGATTGATATAAAGCAAATTGAACTTATCGCTAACGCTAAAATAATGCTTTACACATCAGCCAGTCAAAAACTGATACTCTGATTCAATCACAAGTTCATATGAAGGCTCTTGAGAATGTTTATAACACAAATCTGTGAAAAAGTTGACTGTAAGATCAAAGGTCGATTTTTGGTGAATATTTGAAACATGCTTGCTTGGCTAATTTCTAGCCAAATTTCCAATGAATGTCTCCCCTCCTCCTGCCCGCGCGTGCTCCACATCCTCACACACTCAGCCTTAACTTACACACGCGCGGGCTTGGCAAGACGCACACGCAACATTTCAGGAGAGTGTGGGCTGACCAAGCCCCCACTCATTCCTTGGTTTCTAGCCAAGGCCTTGTGGATCTTGTAATCTTGGATCTCTTAACAAAAGCTGATCTTTTTAGTATTGCATTTCCGATTTTGTATGCAATGGTAAAAAGTTATACAAATCCTGAAACATTGATATATATATATGTATTTATATATATATAAATCTTTATTTCAGACGCCAAGTTCCACATAAAATAACAGACATAGAGCTATAAAAAAGAGAGTAAAACGAAAACATAAAACATAGATAATACAGTGCATAAAAAGTATGAAGACTTTTGTGCCAATGTAGTCTTAAGTTCCAAGTAATCGATAGCAGCTCTTTAGAGGGTTGACCAGGGCCTCTACTATTCAGTTCTCAGACTTGTCCAGTCGACACATGAAACCATACATCAGTTGTCTCAGGAGTGCCTTACAGGTTGGTACGTGCTTAGACAGAAACAACTGACCAGCACTATGCCACCTAGGCACATTAAGTAGCAATCTAAAAGCATCATTGAAACCATACATCAGTTGTCTCAGGATTGCCTTACAGGTTGGTACGTGCTTAGACACAAACAACTGACTAGCACTATGCCACCTTGGCACATTAAGTAGCAATCTAAAAGCATCATTGTAGGCTACTTTCAGTATCTGTATACTCCTTTTCCTGTACATAGACCACAAATAAGCAGTGTACAATGGTGTTATGTAGGTTCTAAACAGGGAACATTTAACTGAATCTGAGCACATAGAAAACGTCCTTAATAACATACTGGCCTGAGAATATATTTTACAGCGCTGTTGATACATACCGTTGTCATCTGTCCAATCATCAGAAATGACATGGCCCAGATATTTTATTTCCTCACAAACACCAAGGGGACTGCCAGATAAATAAAAGGTAGGGAAGGTTAATTTCCTGTCCTGATTACTTCTGACTATCATTATGTGGCTTTTCTTTGCATTATATTTGATATCATGATCTAAGCCATACTGAGAGCACACCCATAGCATCTGTTGCAACAGGCTGAGTGGAACCAGATCATCTGCGTACATCAGATGATTGACAATAGATTCAACAACAAGACAGCCTGTATTTGTCTTATTCAGCAGGCTTGATAAGTCGTCCATATCCATATTAAACAAAAAGGGAAATCAAATTCCTCCTTGTCGAACTCCGTTACCAACATGGAAAGGAGCTGATACAACATTGTCCCATTTAACATGAAAAGTTTGATTGGCATACCAGAACACCAAAATCCTCACAAGAGGTTTAGGGACACCTCTCGCTATTAGCTTCATAAACAGTTTTTCATGACAAATTCGATCGAAAGCTTTGTAAGCATCAATAAAGCATAAAAATACAGATGAATTAAGACTTGTGTACCTGAGACAATCTCCTTCAGAGCATAGATACAGAGATCAGTACCATGTTTTCTTTTAAAAAACCAAACTGATTTTCTGCAGTCAGAATATACATTTCCAATTTCAATCAAATAATTCTCTCAAACACTTTAGACAAGATATTGGCCAATGCAATGGGTCGATAGTTGTCTATGCTGTTCAGTTTACCAGCCTTATCTTTAACAACAGGCACTAACAGTACTGACATGATTGAGTTCGGTAGAACACCATGAACCATAATTCCAGTGAGACACATGGCTAGTAATGGACTGAGTCTATAACTGGCATTTTTTAGATGCTCTGCAGAAATGCAATCCATACCACAAGCTTTGTTGTTGTCTAGCATGTGGATGGCATCATAAATATCTACTGATCTAACTATTAAGTCTGCAGAGATACCTTTATATTCATTATCAATTCTCACTGTGTTACTTTGAACACAATTAAATAGTTTACTGTAGTGCTCATGCCATAGATCAGCAATCTTCTCTGGACAACTAACCCCTTTGATATCAGAAGGGAGGGGAGTTCTGTTATTATTTATGATCTTGACCTCCTTTCAGAAGTCAGTAAGATTGTTATTCTGCATCTTTCTGGCCAGCGAGTCTGCTCTCATTGTGTTTTCATTTCTCTTAATGAAACAAGTGCATATTTAAATCTAGCATTTGTGAGGTTTTTGTTATCAAGCAGCACTCCCTGTCTGGGTCTGCCTGCCTCTGACCAGACTCTAAAGGCTTCTCTAGCAGCAGCATGTTGCTCAGACACAAACTCATTCCAGACAGGCCGTGCGTTAGGGACCTTACTCTTGTGATTAATAAAAGGTTCACTGGAAGCATAAAGACATTTGACAATATCATCATACATGGCACAGAGCTTTTCAGCATGATGTTTATCCTTGCAGTTCATATCCGTGCACATTAGGGCATCCCTAGAAAATGCAACATCACTATGTAAGCTGTCAGTTAATAGAGAATATCTGTGCATAACCTCTTTGGTCAATTTTGACCAGTCCAGTTTTCTTGGGGGGCCAGCAACAAGGGTACACTCTCAACATTTAGCAGCATAGCAACTGGTATGTGATCAGTGGTGGCCAGCCCATAACACATCTCTATACTTTCCAGTGAGTCATGAGCATCGGCTGTGGTTACAATATGGTCTAGCCAGGAAGTTGTGTGCCACGTTTCACTTATATAGGTAAAACTTGTATCAGGCAATAACGCTTTATATAATTAATTTAGTTTCATTACAGAACTGCTGCAGATGTTGTGCGAATAAACACTTATCTGACATGTCAGCATTAAAATCACCCATGACATAGACACAACATGAACTATTGTCCTCTATGAAGGACTGAATAAAAGCTAACCTGTTCTGAAATTCATCCTCATGGTCATAGGATTCATATGGTGTGTACACATTTACAATAGTACATTTATTTTCATTGTGATTAAACTCCAACCCAATAGCCCAGTCAACGTTAAGCCACACCACCTTTACCGTTGGGTCATATTTTATGTTCCACAGTATAGCTACACCACCAGCTATCCTCCCACAAACCATTCTCATGCTGAGATCGGTAGTGGACTCTCCAGCACCATGAAAGTTCTTGTGTAGGGAGTTCAATTTGTCCAGATCTTGCTTGGTCATCCAGGTTTCTTGAAGGCAGACAATGTCACTCTCGTCCAGCAATGTGTCCACCACCAAACGTCTTGATCTATCAGCAGCAGTATGTCCTACTCGGAGGCCACGAGCGTTGTAGGATACAACCCGCATTAATGATCTACCACGGACCCATCAGGGCAGCTGGCCGGTGTGTCTGTCTCCCTGGTCTCTACATATAGGCCTACATTCATCCCAGCATCATGACTGAGCTGAAGCTCGGTACCCTGAGAGCGGGGGGTATTCTCTGGTCGAGCTTTTTTGAAAGTATAGACCAAGGGTAATTACCAAACCACAACTGTCCCACCATTACCCATATGTGGCGCTACATTCCACGCCCTAAAGCACAAAGGCTTTCTGGTATGGATAGGCTAACCAAGCCCCCTCCCTTCACTCCTTGAGTTGAAATAAAGGCCCTTGTGGATCCTGGTGGTATTATATTTCAGATTTGGTATCCCATTGGTAATTCTGCAGCATAGATTTTTCTATACAGTTCCAATTTGTCAAGAATATACATTTTTCAATGGTTCGCAATGTTTGGAGGAATCCGCCATTACTGCTTGCAGTTATATTTAGTTTTATTATTATTAGGATTCCTCCGTCAGGAGGAAACCTATTGTTATTGTTAGTTTTATTATTATTATTATTCTTGTTCCATGGAAGTCAATGGCAGCCCCTAGAACCCTTCGACAACTTTTTGTGAAATTTGGCACACTCATTAAAGACAGTTGATTCTATACCTACACCAAGTTTCATGTCTCCCATTAGACCACTCCAGCGCCACCAACGGGTCAAAGTTGGACTTGTGTTTACACACGCAACTTTTGAACCGTATGACCCATTTTCAAAAATGAGGTACCATTGGATTCCCTGGATCAAGCCGAGTTCAACGCACCCCATGGCGTCAATTTCCGGTTATATAGATTTTCCGCTATTTCCGGTTTTATCAAAAACCTTTGAAAGCCTACTCCTCCTACAATTTTTGTCATATCTTCTTCAAAGTTACCAGAGATGATCTTCAGACCAAGCCTCACAAAAGTTATCGAAAAGAATTTTGATCCTCGCAACCGTTTGTCCGGTACAGCCAATCAAATTCATCAGAAAAGCCGCCAAACAGGATGTGAAGTCATGTCTCAGCAAATCTTTGAGATATCAACACGAAACTTGGTATATCGATGGAAGACACTACAACATGTTACCGTGTGCAAAGGCAACTTCATATCTCCAAAAATGATTGATATAAAGCAAATTGAACTTATCGCTAACGCTAAAATAATGCTTTACACATCAGCCAGTCAAAAACTGATACTCTGATTCAATCACAAGTTCATATGAAGACTCTTGAGAATGTTTATAACACAAATCTGTGAAAAAGTTGACTGTAAGATCAAAGGTTGATTTTTGGTGAATATTTGAAACATGCTTGCTTGGCTAATTTCAAGCCAAATTTCCAATGAATGTCTCCCCTCCTCCTGCCCGCGCGTGCTCCACATCCTCACACACTCAGCCTTAACTTACACACGCGCGGGCTTGGCAAGACGCACACGCAACATTTCAGGAGAGTGTGGGCTGACCAAGCCCCCACTCATTCCTTGGTTTCTAGCAAAGGCCTTGTGGATCTTGTAATCTTGGATCTCTTAACAAAAGCTGATCTTTTTAGTATTGCATTTCCGATTTTGTATCCAATGGTAAAAAGTTATACAAATCCTGAAACATTGATATATATATATATGTATTTATATATATATAAATCTTTATTTCAGACGCCAAGTTCCACATAAAATAACAGACATAGAGCTCTAAAAAAGAGAGTAAAACGAAAACATAAAACATAGATAATACAGTGCATAAAAAGTATGAAGACTTTTGTGCCAATGTAGTCTTAAGTTCCAAGTAATCGATAGCAGCTCTTTAGAGGGTTGACCAGAGCCTCTACTATTCAGTTCTCAGACTTGTCCAGTCGACACATGAAACCATACATCAGTTGTCTCAGGAGTGCCTTACAGGTTGGTACGTGCTTAGACAGAAACAACTGACCAGCACTATGCCACCTAGGCACATTAAGTAGCAATCTAAAAGCATCATTGAAACCATACATCAGTTGTCTCAGGATTGCCTTACAGGTTGGTACGTGCTTAGAAACAAACAACTGACTAGCACTATGCCACCTTGGCACATTAAGTAGCAATCTAAAAGCATCATTGTAGGCTACTTTCAGTATCTGTATACTCCTTTACCTGTACATAGACCACAAATGAGCAGTGTACAATGGTGTTATGTAGGTTCTAAACAGGGAACATTTAACTGAATCTGAGCACATAGAAAACGTCCTTAATAACATACTGGCCTGAGAATATATTTTACAGCGCTGTTGATACATATCGTTGTCATCTGTCCAATCATCAGAAATGACATGGCAGATATTTTATTTCCTCACAAACACCAAGGGGACTGCCAGATAAATAAAAGGTAGGGAAGGTTAATTTCCTGTCCTGATTACTTCTGACTATCATTATGTGGCTTTTCTTTGCATTATATTTTATATCATGATCTAAGCCATACTGAGAGCACACCCATAGCATCTGTTGCAACAGGCTGAGTGGAACCAGATCATCTGCGTACATCAGATGATTGACAATAGATTCACCAACAAGACAGCCTGTATTTGTCTTATTCAGCTGGCTTGATAAGTCGTCCATATCCATATTAAACAAAAAGGGAAATCAAATTCCTCCTTGTCGAACTTCGTTACCAACATGGAAAGGAGCTGATACAACATTGTCCCATTTAACATGAAAAGTTTGATTGGCATACGAGAACACCAAAATCCTCACAAGAGGTTTAGGGACACCTCTCGCTATTAGCTTCATAAACAGTTTTTCATGACAAATTCGATCAAAAGCTTTGTAAGCATCAATAAAGCATAAAAATACAGATAAATTAAGACTTGTGTACCTGAGACAATCTCCTTCAGAGCATAGATACAGAGATCAGTACCATGTTTTCTTTTAAAACCAAACTGATTTTCTGCAGTCAGAATATACATTTCCAATTTCAATCAAATAATTCTCTCAAACACTTTAGACAAGATACTGGCCAATGCAATGGGTTGATAGTTGTCTATGCTGTTCAGTTTACCAGCCTTATCTTTAACAACAGGCACTAACAGTACTGACATAATAGAGTTCGGTAGAACACCATGAACCATAATTCCAGTGAGACACATGGCTAGAAATGGACTGAGTCTATAACTGGCATTTTTTAGATGCTCTGCAGAAATGCAATCCATACCACAAGCTTTGTTGTTGTCTAGCATGTGGATGGCATCATAAATATCTACTGATCTAACTATCAAGTCTGCAGAGATACCTTTATATTCATTATCAATTTTCACTGTGTTACTTTTAACACAATTAAATAGTTTACTGTAGTGCTCATTCCATAGATCAGCAATCTTCTCTGGACAACTAACCCCTTTGATATCAGAAGGGAGGGGAGTTCTGTTATTATTTATGATCTTGACCTCCTTCCAGAAGTCAGTAAGATTGTTATTCTGCATCTTTCTGGCCAGCGAGTCTGCTCTCATTGTGTTTTCATTTCTCTTAATGAAACAAGTGCATATTTAAATCTAGCATTTGTGAGGTTTTTGTTATCAAGCAGCACTCCCTGTCTGGGTCTGCCTGCCTCTGACCAGACTCTAAAGGCTTCTCTACCAGCAGCATGTTGCTCAGACACAAACTCATTCCAGACAGGCCGTGCGTTAGGGACCTTACTCTTGTGATTAATAAAAGGTTCACTGGAAGCATAAAGACATTTGACAATATCATCATACATGGCACAGAGCTTTTCAGCATGATGTTTATCCTTGCAGTTCATATCCGTGCACATTAGGGCATCCCTAGAAAATGCAACATCACTATGTAAGCTGTCAGTTAATAGAGAATATCTGTGCATAACCTCTTTGGTCAATTTTGACCTGTCCAGTTTTCTTGGGGGGCCAGCAACAAGGGTACACTCTCAACATTTAGCAGCATAGCAACTGGTATGTGATCAGTGGTGGCCAGCCCATAACACATCTCTATACTTTCCAGTGAGTCATGAGCATCGGCTGTGGTTACAATATGGTCTAGCCAGGAAGTTGTGTGCCACGTTTCACTTATATAGGTAAAACTTGTATCAGGCAATAACGCTTGATATCATTAATTTAGTTTCATTACAGAACTGCTGCAGATGTTGTGCGAATAAACACTTATCTGACATGTCAGCATTAAAATCACCCATGACATAGACACAACATGAACTATTGTCCTCTATGAAGGACTGAATAAAAGCTAACCTGTTCTGAAATTTATCCTCATGGTCATAGGATTCATATGGTGTGTACACATTTACAATAGTAAATTTATTTTCATTGTGATTAAACTCCAACCCAATAGCCCAGTCAACGTTAAGCCACACCACCTTTACCGTTGGGTCATATTTTATGTTCCACAGTATAGCTACACCACCAGCTATCCTCCCACAAACCATTCCCATGCTGAGATCGGTAGTGGACTCTCCAGCACCATGAAAGTTCTTGTGTAGGGAGTTCAATTTGTCCAGATCTTGCTTGGCCATCCAGGTTTCTTGAAGGCAGACAATGTCACTCTCGTCCAGCAATGTGTCCACCACCAAACGTCTTGATCTATCAGCAGCAGTATGTCCTACTCGGAGGCCACGAGCGTTGTAGGATACAACCCGCATTAATGATCTACCACGGACCCATCAGGGCAGCTGGCCGGTGTGTCTGTCTCCCTGGTCTCTACATATAGGCCTACATTCATCCCAGCATCATGACTGAGCTGAAGCTCGGTACCCTGAGAGGGGGGGGTATGCTCTGGTCGAGCTTTTTTGAAAGTATAGACCAAGGGTAATTACCACACCACAACTGTCCCACCATTACCCATAGGTGGCGCTACATTCCACGCCCTAAAGCACAAAGGCTTTCTGGAATGGATAGGCTAACCAAGCCCCCTCCCTTCACTCCTTGGGTTGAAATAAAGGCCCTTGTGGATCTTGATGGTATTATTTCAGATTTGGTATCCCATTGGTAATTCTGCAGCTTAGATTTTTCTATACAGTTCCAATTTGTCAAGAATATACATTTTTCAATGATTCGCAATGTTTGGAGGAATCCGCCATTACTGCTTGCAGTTATATTTAGGATTCCTCCGTCAGGAGGAAACCTATTGTTATTGTTAGTTTTATTATTATTATTATTCTTGTTCCATGGAAGTCAATGGCAGCCCCTAGAACACTTCGACAACTTTTTGTGAAATTTGGCACACTCATTAAGGACAGTTGATTCTATACCTACACCAAGTTTCATGTCTTCCATTAGACCACTCCAGCGCCACCAACGGGTCAAAGTTGGACTTGTGTTTACACACGCAACTTTTGGACCGTATGACCCATTTTCAAAAATGAGGTACCATTGGATTCCCTGGTTCAAGCCGAGTTCAACGCACCCCATGGCGTCAATTTCCGGTTATATAGATTGTCCGCTACTTCCGGTTTTATCAAAAACCTTTGAAAGCCTACTCCTCCTACAATTTTTGTCATATCTTCTTCAAAGTTACCAGAGATGATCTTCAGACCAAGCGTCACAAAAGTTATCGAAAAGAATTTTCATCCTCACAACCGTTTGTCCGGTACAGCCAATCAAATTCATCAGAAAAGCCGCCAAACAGGATGTGAAGTCATGTCTCAGCAAATCTTTGAGATATCAACACGAAACTTGGTATATCGATGGAAGACACTACAACATGTTACCGTGTGCAAAGGCAACTTCATATCTCCAAAAATGATTGATATAAAGCATATTGAACTTATCGCTAACGCTAAAATAATGCTTTACACATCAGCCAGTCAAAAACTGATACTCTGATTCAATCACAAGTTCATATGAAGACTCTTGAGAATGTTTATAACACAAATCTGTGAAAAAGTTGACTGTAAGATCAAAGGTCGATTTTTGGTGAATATTTGAAACATGCTTGCTTGGCTAATTTCTAGCCAAATTTCCAATGAATGTCTCCCCTCCTCCTGCCCGCGCGTGCTCCACATCCTCACACACTCAGCCTTAACTTACACACGCGCGGGCTTGGCAAGAGGCACACGCAACATTTCAGGAAAGTGTGGGCTGACCAAGCCCCCACTCATTCCTTGGTTTCTAGCCAAGGCCTTGTGGATCTTGTAATCTTGGATCTCTTAACAAAAGCTGATCTTTTTAGTATTGCATTTCCGATTTTGTATGCAATGGTAAAAAGTTATACAAATCCTGAAACATTGATATATATATATGTATTTATATATATATAAATCTTTATTTCAGACGCCAAGTTCCACATAAAATAACAGACATAGAGCTATAAAAAAGAGAGTAAAACGAAAACATAAAACATAGATAATACAGTGCATAAAAAGTATGAAGACTTTTGTGCCAATGTAGTCTTAAGTTCCAAGTAATCGATAGCAGCTCTTTAGAGGGTTGACCAGGGCCTCTACTATTCAGTTCTCAGACTTGTCCAGTCGACACATGAAACCATACATCAGTTGTCTCAGGAGTGCCTTACAGGTTGGTACGTGCTTAGACAGAAACAACTGACCAGCACTATACCACCTAGGCACATTAAGTAGCAATCTAAAAGCATCATTGAAACCATACATCAGTTGTCTCAGGATTGCCTTACAGGTTGGTACGTGCTTAGACACAAACAACTGACTAGCACTATGCCACCTTGGCACATTAAGTAGCAATCTAAAAGCATCATTGTAGGCTACTTTCAGTATCTGTATACTCCTTTTCCTGTACATAGACCACAAATGAGCAGTGTACAATGGTGTTATGTAGGTTCTAAACAGGGAACATTTAACTGAATCTGAGCACATAGAAAACGTCCTTAATAACATACTGGCCTGAGAATATATTTGACAGCGCTGTTGATACATATCGTTGTCATCTGTCCAATCATCAGAAATGACATGGCCCAGATATTTTATTTCCTCACAAACACCAAGGGGACTGCCAGATAAATAAAAGGTAGGGAAGGTTAATTTCCTGTCCTGATTACTTCTGACTATCATTATGTGGCTTTTCTTTGCATTATATTTTATATCATGATCTAAGCCATACTGAGAGCACACCCATAGCATCTGTTGCAACAGGCTGAGTGGAACCAGATCATTTGCGTACATCAGATGATTGACAATAGATTCACCAACAAGACAGCCTGTATTTGTCTTAATCAGCTGGCTTGATAAGTCGTCCAAATCCATATTAAACAAAAAGGGAAATCAAATTCCTCCTTGTCGAACTCCGTTACCAACATGGAAAGGAGCTGATACAACACTGTCCCATTTAACATGAAAAGTTTGATTGGCATACCAGAACACCAAAATCCTCACAAGAGGTTTAGGGACACCTCTCGCTATTAGCTTCATAAACAGTTTTTCATGACAAATTCGATCGAAAGCTTTGTAAGCATCAATAAAGCATAAAAATACAGATGAATTAAGACTTGTGTACCTGAGACAATCTCCTTCAGAGCATAGATACAGAGATCAGTACCATGTTTTCTTTTAAAACCAAACTGATTTTCTGCAGTCAGAATATACATTTCCAATTTCAATCAAATCATTCTCTCAAACACTTTAGACAAGATACTGGCCAATGCAATGGGTCGATAGTTGTCTATGCTGTTCAGTTTACCAGCCTTATCTTTAACAACAGGCACTAACAGTACTGACATAATAGAGTTCGGTAGAACACCATGAACCATAATTCCAGTGAGACACATGGCTAGAAATGGACTGAGTCTATAACTGGCATTTTTTAGATGCTCTGCAGAAATGCAATCCATACCACAAGCTTTGTTGTTGTCTAGCATGTGGATGGCATCATAAATATCCACTGATCTAACTATCAAGTCTGCAGAGATACCTTTATATTCATTATCAATTCTCACTGTGTTACTTTTAACACAATTAAATAGTTGACTGTAGTGCTCATGCCATAGATCAGCAATCTTCTCTGGACAACTAACCCCTTGGATATCAGAAGGGAGGGAAGTTCTGTTATTACTTATGATCTTGACCTCCTTCCAGAAGTCAGTAAGATTGTTATTTTGCATCTTTCTGGCCAGCGAGTCTGCTCTCATTGTGTTTTCATTTCTCTTAATGAAACGAGTGCATATTTAAATCTAGCATTTGTGAGGTTTTTGTTATCAAGCAGCACTCCCTGTCTGGGTCTGCCTGCCTCTGACCAGACTCTAAAGGCTTCTCTAGCAGCAGCATGTTGCTCAGACACAAACTCATTCCAGACAGGCCGTGCGTTAGGGACCTTACTCTTTTGATTAATAAAAGGTTCACTGGAAGCATAAAGACATTTGACAATATCATCATACATGGCACAGAGCTTTTCAGCATGATGTTTATCCTTGCAGTTCATATCCGTGCACATTAGGGCATCCCTAGAAAATGCAACATCACTATGTAAGCTGTCAGTTAATAGAGAATATCTGTGCATAACCTCTTTGGTCAATTTTGACCAGTCCAGTTTTCTTGGGGGGCCAGCAACAAGAGTACACTCTCAACATTTAGCAGCATAGCAACTGGTATGTGATCAGTGGTGGCCAGCCCATAACACATCTCTATACTTTCCAGTGAGTCATGAGCATCGCTGTGGTTACAATATGGTCTAGCCAGGAAGTTGTGTGCCACGTTTCACTTATATAGGTAAAACTTGTATCAGGCAATAACGCTTGATATCATTAATTTAGTTTCATTACAGAACTGCTGCAGATGTTGTGCGAAAAAAAAACACTTATCTGACATGTCAGCATTAAAATCACCCATGACATAGACACAACATGAACTATTGTCCTCTATGAAGGACTGAATAAAAGCTAACCTGTTCTGAAATTCATCCTCATGGTCATAGGATTCATATGGTGTGTACACATTTACAATAGTACATTTATTTTCATTGTGATTAAACTCCAACCCAATAGCCCAGTCAACGTGTAGCCACACCACCTTTACCGTTGGGTCATATTTTATGTTCCACAGTATAGCTACACCACCAGCTATTGTTGGGGTCTCGAAAGTGGTTCTTAGTGAAGCAAGAATTAACAGGCTTGGAGTCAGGAGATTGATTGCAAAAGCTTCGTCTTTATTTGCCAGGTATTTTGGAATCACGCGCAGAGCTTCTCTCGCCGGAGAAGTCTCTCATACGCCGAGCCTCCCTAGCCAGGGAGGTCCGACATGCATTCAATAGACAAGAACTTTTATACAGTCTTTCTACGTCACACAAATATGTTTGGCAATTATCAGACAACACACAGTTTGTTCAAAATTAACAGATGTCCTCCCTCACTTGGCTGTCCTTACACAACCCGTGGTCATTCTTGCACAACCCGTGGTCCCACTTGAGCAACATTTCCCTATCAGGTCATCCTGACCTGACTTCCTCTCTGGAAAGAACATTCTAATGGGAGGGGGAGAGTGACTCTCCCAGCTCACTCTTCTCCTCATTATCGAGCATGGGACCCAACCAGCCTCCTCTCTCACCTAAATCCTTACATGGGGATAAACAAGTCTTCTTCTCTGGCCTAGTTCCCTACGTGGGCTATTTCCTCTCCTCATCTGACCCTTCGTCCTAGTTGACTCCTTTCTTGAGGTCACCAGGTCACCAGAAAATCCCCCACACTATCCTCCCACAAACCATTCTCATGCTGACATGGGTAGTGGACTCTCAAGCACCATGAAAGTTCTTGTGTAGGGAGTTCAATTTGTCCAGATCTTGCTTGGCCATCCAGGTTTCTTGAAGAGAGACAATGTCACTCTCGCCCAGCAATGTGTCCACCACCAAACGTCTTGATCTATCAGCAGCAGTATGTCCTACTCGGAGGCCACGAGCGTTGTAGGATACAACCCGCGATCTACCACGGACCCATCAGGGCAGCTGGCCGGTGTGTCTGTCTCCCTGGTCTCTACATATAGGCCTACATTCATCCCAGCATCATGACTGAGCTGAAGCTCGGTACCCTGAGAGCGGGGGGTATGCTCTGGTCGAGCTTTTTTGAAAGTATAGACCAAGGGTAATTACCAAACCACAACTGTCCCACCATTACCCATAGGTGGCGCTACATTCCACGCCCTAAAGCACAAAGGCTTTCTGGAATGGATAGGCTAACCAAGCCCCCTCCCTTCACTCCTTGGGTTGAAATAAAGGCCCTTGTGGATGTTGATGGTATTATATTTCAGATTTGGTATCCCATTGGTAATTCTGCAGCATAGATTTTTCTATACAGTTCCAATTTGTCAAGAATATACATTTTTCAATGGTTCGCAATGTTTGGAGGAATCCGCCATTACTGCTTGCAGTTATATTTATTATTATTCTTGTTCCATGGAAGTCAATGGCAGCCCCTAGAACCCTTCGACAACTTTTTGTGAAATTTGGCACACTCATTAAGGACAGTTGATTCTATACCTACACCAAGTTTCATGTCTCCCATTAGACCACTCCAGCGCCACCAACGGGTCAAAGTTGGACTTGTGTTTACACACGCAACTTTTGAACCGTATGACCGATTTTCAAAACTGAGGTACCTTTGGATTCCCTGGATCAAGCCGAGTTCAATGCACACCATGGCGTCAATTTCCGGTTATATAGATTTTCCGCTATTTCCGGTTTTATCAAAAACCTTTGAAAGCCTACTCCTCCTACAATCTTTGTCATATCTTTTTAAAAGTTACCAGAGATGATCTTCAGACCAAGCCTCACAAAAGTTATCGAAAAGAATTTTGATCCTCACAACCGTTTGTCCGTTACAGCCAATCAAATTCATCAGAAAAGCCGCCAAACAGGATGTGAAGTCATGTCTCAGCAAATCTTTGAGATATCAACACGAAACTTGGTATATCGATGGAAAACACTACAACATGTTACCGTGTGCAAAGGCAACTTCATATCTCCAAAAATGATTGATATAAAGCAAATTGAACTTATCGCTAACGCTAAAATAATGCTTTACACATCAGCCAGTCAAAAACTGATACTCTGATTCAATCACAAGTTCATATGAAGACTCTTGAGAATGTTTATAACACAAATCTGTGAAAAAGTTGACTGTAAGATCAAAGGTCGATTTTTGGTGAACATTTGAAACATGCTTGCTTGGCTAATTTCTAGCCAAATTTCCAATGAATGTCTCCCCTCCTCCTGCCCGCGCGTGCTCCACATCCTCACACACTCAGCCTTAACTTACACACGCACGGGCTTGGCAAGACGCACACGCAACATTTCAGGAGAGTGTGGGCTGACCAAGCCCCCACTCATTCCTTGGTTTCTAGCCAAGGCCTTGTGGATCTTGTAATCTTGGATCTCTTAACAAAAGCTGATCTTTTTAGTATTGCATTTCCGATTTTGTATGCAATGGTAAAAAGTTATACAAATCCTGAAACATTGATATATATATATGTATTTATATATATATAAATCTTTATTTCAGACGCCAAGTTCCACATAAAATAACAGACATAGAGCTATAAAAAAGGGAGTAAAACAAAAACATAAAACATAGATAATACAGTGCATAAAAAGTATGAAGACTTTTGTGCCAATGCAGTCTTAAGTTCCAAGTAATCGATAGCAGCTCTTTAGAGGGTTGACCAGAGCCTCTACTATTCAGTTCTCAGACTTGTCCAGTCGACACATGAAACCATACATCAGTTGTGTCAGGAGTGCCTTACAGGTTGGTACGTGCTTAGACAGAAACAACTGACCAGCACTATGCCACCTAGGCACATTAAGTAGCAATCTAAAAGCATCTTTGAAACCATACATCAGTTGTCTCAGGATTGCCTTACAGGTTGGTACGTGCTTAGACACAAACAACTGACTAGCACTATGCCACCTTTGCACATTAAGTAGCAATCTAAAAGCATCATTGTAGGCTACTTTCAGTATCTGTATACTCCTTTTCCTGTACATAGACCACAAATGAGCAGTGTACAATGGTGTTATGTAGGTTCTAAACAGGGAACATTTAACTGAATCTGAGCACATAGAAAACGTCCTTAATAACATACTGGCCTGAGAATATATTTGACAGCGCTGTTGATACATATCGTTGTCATCTGTCCAATCATCAGAAATGACATGGCCCAGATATTTTATTTCCTCACAAACACCAAGGGGACTGCCAGATAAATAAAAGGTAGGGAAGGTTAATTTCCTGTCCTGATTATTTCTGACTATCATTATGTGGCTTTTCTTTGCATTATATTTTATATCATGATCTAAGCCATACTGAGAGCACACCCATAGCATCTGTTGCAACAGGCTGAGTGGACCCAGATTATCTGCGTACATCAGATGATTAACAATAGATTCACCAACAAGACAGCCTGTATTTGTCTTATTCAGCTGGCTTGATAAGTCGTCTATATCCATATTAAACAAAAAGGGAAATCAAATTCCTCCTTGTCGAACTCCGTTACCAACATGGAAAGGAGCTGATACAACATTGTCCCATTTAACATGAAAAGTTTGATTGGCATACCAGAACACCAAAATCCTCACAAGAGGTTTAGGGACACCTCTCGCTATTAGCTTCATAAACAGTTTTTCATGACAAATTCGATCCAAAGCTTTGTAAGCATCAATAAAGCATAAAAATACAGATGAATTAAGACTTGTGTACCTGAGACAATCTCCTTCAGAGCATAGATACAGAGATCAGTACCATGTTTTCTTTTAAAACCAAACTGATTTTCTGCAGTCAGAATATACATTTCCAATTTCAATCAAATAATTCTCTCAAACACTTTAGACAAGATACT
The DNA here is from genome assembly GCF_021917145.1 of Hypomesus transpacificus. Taxonomy (NCBI): domain Eukaryota; kingdom Metazoa; phylum Chordata; class Actinopteri; order Osmeriformes; family Osmeridae; genus Hypomesus; species Hypomesus transpacificus. The sequence continues at coordinate 58,928 of NW_025813931.1, forward strand.
GGCCAATGCAATGGGTCGATAGTTGTCTATGCTGTTGAGTTTACCAGCCTTATCTTTAATAACAGGCACTAACAATACTGACATAATAGAGTTCGGTAGAACACCATGAACCATAATTCCAGTGAGACACATGGCTAGAAATGGACTGAGTCTATAACTGGCATTTTTTAGATGCTCTGCAGAAATGCAATCCTTACCACAAGCTTTGTTGTTGTCTAGCATGTGGATGGCATCATAAATATCTACTGATCTAACTATCAAGTCTGCAGAGATACCTTTATATTCATTATCAATTCTCACTGTGTTACTTTTAACACAATTAAATAGTTTACTGTAGTGCTCATGCCATAGATCAGCAATCTTCTCTGGACAACTAACCCCTTTGATATCAGAAGGGAGGGGAGTTCTGTTATTATTTATGATCTTGACCTCCTTCCAGAAGTCAGTAAGATTGTTATTCTGCATCTTTCTGGCCAGCGAGTCTGCTCTCATTGTGTTTTCATTTCTCTTAATGAAACGAGTGCATATTTAAATCTAGCATTTGTGAGGTTTTTGTTATCAAGCAGCACTCCCTGTCTGGGTCTGCCTGCCTCTGACCAGACTCTAAAGGCTTCTCTAGCAGCAGCATGTTGCTCAGACACAAACTCATTCCAGACAGGCCGTGCGTTAGGGACCTTACTCTTGTGATTAATAAAAGGTTCACTGGAAGCATAAAGACATTTGACAATATCATCATACATGGCACAGAGCTTTTCAGCATGATGTTTATCCTTGCAGTTCATATCCGTGCACATTAGGGCATCCCTAGAAAATGCAACATCACTATGTAAGCTGTCAGTTAATAAAGAATATCTGTGCATAACCTCTTTGGTCAATTTTGACCAGTCCAGTTTTCTTGGGGGGCCAGCAACAAGGGTACACTCTCAACATTTAGCAGCATAGCAACTGGTATGTGATCAGTGGTGGCCAGCCCATAACACATCTCTATACTTTCCAGTGAGTCATGAGCATCGGCTCTGGTTACAATATGGTCTAGCCAGGAAGTTGTGTGCCACGTTTCACTTATATAGGTAAAACTTGTATCAGGCAATAACGCTTGATATCATTAATTTAGTTTCATTACAGAACTGCTGCAGATGTTGTGCGAATAAACGCTTATCTGACATGTCAGCATTAAAATCACCCATGACATAGACACTACATGAACTATTGTCCTCTATGAAGGACTGAATAAAAGCTAACCTGTTCTGAAATTCATCCTCATGGTCATAGGATTCATATGGTGTGTACACATTTCCAATAGTACCTTTATTTTCATTGTGATTAAACTCCAACCCAATAGCCCAGTCAACGTTAAGCCAAACCACCTTTACCGTTGGGTCATATTTTATGTTCCACAGTATAGCTACACCACCAGCTATCCTCCCACAAACCATTCTCATGCTGAGATCGGTAGTGGACTCTCCTGCACCATGAAACATCTTGTGTAGGGAGTTCAATTTGTCCAGATCTTGCTTGGCCATCCAGGTTTCTTGAAGGCAGACAATGTCACTCTCGTCCAGCAATGTGTCCACCACCAAACGTCTTGATCTATCAGCAGCAGTATGTCCTACTCGGAGGCCACGAGCGTTGTAGGATACAACCCGCATTAATGATCTACCACGGACCCATCAGGGCAGCTGGCCGGTGTGTCTGTCTCCCTGGTCTCTACATATAGGCCTACATTCATCCCAGCATCATGACTGAGCTGAAGCTCGGTACCCTGAGAGCGGGGGGTGTACTCTGGTCGAGCTTTTTTGAAAGTATAGACCAAGGGTAATTACCACACCACAACTGTCCCACCATTACCCATAGGTGGCGCTACATTCCACGCCCTAA
>NW_025813932.1:0-35000 GCF_021917145.1 Hypomesus transpacificus
TAGAATTCCACTGGGTGACAGTATAGCAAAAGACAAAGGTATGTTCCTTCTCACACACTGAAGCACATTATCATCCTGTTTGTAAGACATTACAAAACCAGGTCACTCTAATAGCTATAGTCGATCGTCAGCATCACTTCTCCACTGTCTAGACAGAACATTTAGCACAAGGTCTCTGTTGGTGAATATATTTAGAGTATTACTTCACCGGTTGTTTTATGCAGGTCTTTCTGTAACACCACACACACAAAGGCACATACAAACACACACAAACACACATAAAGACAGCACACACACAGACACATACACGCACACACATGGGCACACACACAAACAGAGCAACAGCACAAAAGTTGTGTATGATTACTTTCACAATAAAATGTAAAATTGCACAGTTAGTGAAACCAGATACTGAAACTCAGATCTGCACAACTATCAGCCTTATTCTCAGCCTCAAACTTCTTTACATTACAGAACAGTATAGCTCCCACCAAACTCTCCTTTTGATCTAGGAGTTTTGACTCTGGCATGATGGTGGAAAGTGGATGATCTACAGCCCTTAGTCAGGACCCCTCTCATTCAAGCCATAAAGGAGGCCTGCAAGCACATTGATACAAGGTTTGTGCAAGGATGAGTTCTTGATTTGAGAAGCTTATATATGTATATTATGTATGTATTCTATTATCTGTTCTGATTCTCAGTGCAAAATGTATGGGTGTATTGACTGATTGTGGAAACATAAATATTGTATATATATATATATATATATATATATATCTCAGTGTGCGAGTACTGGTCTTGTGTGTGATGTTTGTTCGATATTTTAACGTACTTTACTTGAACAATATATCTAAATAAATCATCCAGACTCTATTAAAAGTGATTTCCTTTGAGCACACTAGTGTGTAACTGGTTCAAACAGAATCCGATTGTATGAACCATTTGTGTGCCACAAGGTTAAATTATTGTATTGTTTTGAATGCAAGTGCTTCATTTAGCAAAATATTTGAAGTGCTCAGTTATTTGTGTGTACTGATTTGACTAAATAAGCCTGTTTTTCAAAATCATGCAATTGTAAAAATATTATTGAAAAAAAAAAATGTGTGTTGCAGAAAGCTATATAGTTTTAGTACATGTCGAGTCTGAGCTTTAGAGAGACTTGTCTTTTCTCATCTCATCATCCTTGACCTCGCCCATGTTGTAATGACACAAATCTGTCTGAAAATATCTGCATCATATACACAGACAAATTATTTAAGTAAATTTTTAGGTAAATTATACAAGCCACCATGGAAAGATTTTAGGAGGAAATATTTTGAAGATCCATTAAAGAGCCGATTTTGTGAAGATCGTCTTTGATGGTAAGGGTTTGAAGTTGGATGAAAAAGTGCTGATCACAAACATGAATATTAAATATTCATATCTTTGAGGAAACCAGATCCCAACTTAAATACGAAATATGCTCATTTATTCAAAATTTAATATCTAAATAAAAATAAATCACAGAAATGGTAGTCAACACAACATAAACAATATCCATTTCAATCATGAATACTTTAGTCTTATTTTACACGTGAGGACATACTGTACACTATCTTCTGTGAGGTTTGCAATAAATACACATTTGGTCAGAAAATGAGGAAAGGGGATTCATAAGAAACATCGCTTACCATCGGGTCTACTACAGAGTCACTGTCAGGTAAACAACACGTTTCATTTGTAAAAACAAGATCTATCAAATGTTTTAACTTTTTCTGCAATCCATCCAGAGCAGAGTTCAGAAAGTTAAGAAAGTATCAAGATCCCAACATCACTAAACCATCAGCTGATTATCAAACATCAACAGCTAGCTGTGAGTAGTGTCAGAGGGTGTATTTGAAGGTTAAGAGACCACTCTCCCCCAGGTCCCCCCCCCCCTCTCCCTCAAGGCCCCCCCCCTCTCCCCCAGTTCCCCCCCCTCTACATCCGTTCCCTCCCCTCTCTTCCCCAGGTCCCTCCCCCCTCTCCCCCAGGTCCCCCCCCTCTCCCACAGGTCCCTCCCTCTTTCCCCCAGGTCCCTCCCCCCTCTCCCCCCCGGTCCCTCCCTCTTTCCCCCAGGTCCCCCCCCCCCCTCTTCCCATAGGTCTCCCCCTCTCTCTCCCAGATCTCATCCACTCTTCTCACAGCTGGGCTGTTCCCTGCCCTCCTTCCTCGTGTCTCTCTGACCCTCTGAGTTCTTACTGGCCATGTCGGACCTCAGATCACTAACCGCCGCCCTCAGAGCTTTGAGCCGGTCCAGTCGTGGGTTTGGTTCCCTCTGACCCCTGCCCTCTGACCCCAGCGAACTGAGGGAGCGCATGGAAGCCAAGCTACGCCCCTTGTTGGCCACACCCTTGCGTGGCATCGTCATGGTACCGGGGTTTCCTTGGCGCTCAGTGTCTCTGATGACCTCACACAGGTAGCGGGCGAGGTCCTGGCTGGACAGGGAGAGGGAGAGGTGAGGGCGGCGGAGGGCGAGCGGGGTGGGAAGGCCCTCGCTCTCCGAGGGGGGCATCGCCAGGCGCAGGGCGATGGCCGCGCTGCCATTGGCCGTCCCGTTGGTCTTGTTGCCGGGCGGTTTGTTCTGCGGGTAGATGATGCATTGTGGGTAGCTGTACCTCATAGACTGGGCCGGGCTGGGCTGCAGGGACCTTTGGAGCTCCACCATGTTGAAGGCATTCTGAGGAACGAGGGATTTAAATGGAAAGTGGTTGCAAGCGAAATATAGAGAGAGAAAATAGAGAGGGAGAGAGAAGAGAGGGAAGCGAGAGAAGGTTGTCAGAGAAGAAGAAAGAGGTAGTGAGTTAGTCCACTTCAGCTGAGAGCAGTGCCGTCTAAAAGACGTTGCTGGCAGTTACACCATTGATTGCCCCTGTAATTAATTATCTGATTGGAGAGAGAGAAAACTGCTATTAGCAGCAGATTCAGAACAGATAGAGGCATTAAGGCTTAATGCTATCTACCAAGTTTAATTTCCACTAATTAACTTCCGCTCCTAAATCTCCTGAGATCGAGTGGTGACTCCAGGAATCCAACAACATCCCTTTTCAACTGGGACAAAAACATCTACTCTTCAAGCTTTGCTCGATTCTTACATCAGCTGTTTTCTCCCGAGGCTTGCCCAATGCGATGTACAGGACTACAGTGTACAGTACAATAGAAGAAGAAAGTTGTGCAATATCACATGAGCGTGTGTGTGTGTCACCTGGTCCTGCTCCCCCCCGCCCTCCTCGTCGTAGTTGAGGACGTTCTCCCGGATGTCCTCCCATTCTCCCTGGGGAGCAGACACGTGGTACACCCCCTCCTTCAGCCCCTTGTGCCTCCTCCAGCACGAGTACAGGAACAGGCCCAGCGTCAACACTGGGGGGGGGGGGGCACCAGACAAGGGTCAGGGGGGCTCGACATTCACGCCTTCACATTCCAGTCACATCCTGTACACATCAGGCTTCATCGTACAATTGAAATGCGAATAAATGAATGTATGAATAAATGAATGAATTTATGAATGGCAGTTCTTCTCTAGACCTTTCCTTCTAAAGAGTTCTCGAAGAGACACAATCCCGAGGCACGTAAACACATTCCTCTAAGGGTTATCAACTGCAGTAGGGGCTGTGAAGAAACAGACAAGGAGAAGGGCTGGGAAAGAGCTCTAATCAATCGCATCTACTGTCTGAATTATGCAGCATGCTGCAGTGACCTTTACCGTCCATTCAACCTAATAGTTTATTTTTTCTCCCAAGCCATCTGCCATGCCTACTCAGCCCCCCACCCCCCCACCCCTTCTTATTGGTGTCTCTGACTGGTGTCTCTGACTGGTGTCTCTGACTGGTGTCTCTGACTGGTGTCTCTGACTGGTTCTTAGTTGTCTGTCTTCGTCGCAGAGGTTTTATCTTGTGTCTGATGTTTGAACAACTGGAAAGTCACTTCCAAGTAGCTCCTCAGGCTAGTCAGGGAGCTTCCATCAGAACAGACGAGCCTGTGATGAAGGGCTGGGTGGGATGGACCTCAGAGGTAGTGGATAGGGTGACAAGGCTCTATCTCAAACATCAACCGCTGATCAAGATCTGGGACAGGACTGACTTGATCAAAAATACGCTCCTTCCTAAAAAAAAAATTAAAAGGCAGTTATTTCTGTGTACTTTCTATTTCTATATCTGATCAAAGTAACCTCAGAACTTTGTTCTGGCCTGTGTTTCCTGCGGTTACTCAGAGCGACACTGCGTTTCCTGCGGTTACTCATGTCTCTCTCTCACACACACACCTGTATGGCTGTTTTATCTGCCTGTTGCGAAGGGAAACTTGACCTCTACAACAACTGATCGTGATAGAGCCAGCGCCATGATACATCTACAGAAGAATCAATAGCTTTCAGGGCAGAGAGCAACCACAGCAGCCTGCCATTAATCCATAGTGATGATCTCCTCCTCTCTGCCCGATAAAGGTTTGAAGACAGCTGCGTCGGTTTTGGAAGGACTGCTGCACTAGTATGGAGATCAATTTGCCGTGAAAACAGAACATCTACTGTGTTGTTTTTTATCAACATGAGAATCGGGATGGTGGGAGTGAACGCAGAGGTGAGATGGGATGAGATTGTCTGATTTTATTAAAAAATAAAATAATTTTGGTACAACAATACAGGCACTTTGAACACCATCTACAGTGACTTTGTATTTCACTACACAAAATACAAGCTGCTAAATCTTATGCTGTGTTCACACCGAACGCGAACCGAGTTTTTTTTCGTCGTCAACCATGTCCGAAATGACTACTATAAACGAATCCGAAATAGTAGGGGTGGTAATCTTTTGGTACCTCATGATTCAAATAGATTCTTGGGGTCACGATTCGATTAAAAATCTATTCATGATTTTTCCAAGACAAAAACAAAACATATATATATATAAAAATATATATCGATAAATCGATTTTTGAAATTTGTGAATCGATGTGAATCACTAGAAGACTGCATCCTGATTCGTATGCAAATCGATTTTTTCCCCCACCCCTATGAAATAGGGTCATATTGCAGAGGATGCCCACAGACAGCTAGAATACTCTTGCCCTCAATTTCTTCTAAAACGTCAGTGACGTCAACATTGATAAACTTTTGCGACACAGCGAAAGTAAAAAATGTTCAACTCTGAAAGAAGCAATGGACGCAAATTCACGTATTTGCATTGACTTTCCATGCAATCTCGCCGCGCGAAAAATGTGCCTTGCGTTCGGTGTGAATGCAGAAAGTCTTCTGAGAGCTTGGGCCCATGCAGCCCTGGGTCTGACTCATGTTGTGCTTCCAGGCCAGCTGGAATCTTAACGGCTATGCAAAATGCAATAATGGATTCACTTCGATAGGGGGCAGAGGAAGTGATGGGGCCACAATTTAATTTAGCAGCAGTCTGTCCACCAGTCTGGAGAGTATGTGCAGAACGTCTGCCGGGGTATATTGGAGGCATGTTTATTATGCCATGAGATCTTTTTCATTTTCTTTCTCTCATTCACTCTTTCTCTCTTTTTCTCTCTTTGCCAGGGTGATAAAAGTAGGCATGGATGTTTCCATGACGATAGCTAATAACTTCCAACATGAGATATTTCAATAGGCCTCCCGTGCTATTCTCACAGGACTCCTACAGCATCAGACCTGTGGATTAGAGAGCAACTACTCCACTTCCTATCTGGATACTGTACGTCTAATGAACACCTATCTATGCATGAGCTGAACTCTTGAGAGCATCACCACAAAAGCCTCCACTGCCTCTTTTGAAAGAGACTAAAGGATTCATGTGTGACTCAGGAGGTAGGTGTGAGTGTAGCCTGCCTCAAATGCCTACAGGACTCCGCTGGTTGAGCATGCAACACCCGAATCTCCATGAACGATGCCATAGTTATCTTTGTATTCATTATCAAATATTGAGGAGCGGTTTATCTGTTTCTCGCAGGGATCGGCTGTGTCAGAATAACAGATGTGCTAATACTGGCCTTGACTCGGGGGAAGGGTTCAGGCCGTTACAGCATGGGGCTAGTGTATTAGATCGGCCAACCGTTTTATATCCCTGCCTGCGACAGAGAGACTCATAAACAGAACTGTGCCCCCTAAGAGAGCCCTTTGAGAAAGACACAGGGACACACACACACACACACAGACACACACACACACACATCCACACACAGACACACAGACACAGACAGACAGACACACACGCACAACACACACACACGCACGCACAACACACGCGCACACTAACAATAGCACACACACCGAAAGACCACAAACAGATAACACAAAGAAAACTGCAGTTATTTAGACCCATGCAGGTTGTAGAGCAGAAACAGATTGACAAGGAAATATGAGCAAGGGAAGCATAACAACAGATCAGCCTGACAGCCGGGCAGGGTGGGGGGGGGAGGGAATGAAAGAGGGGTTAGTGAAGAGAAGGCTGTGAAGTCGGGCTGCTGATGCATCTGAGTCACTTCAAATCAGAAAAGACAGTGAGGAAGAGGGAAGGAGGAAGACGAGAACAACCATCCACATGGACAGTAGAACTGATGATGATGATGATGCGGATGATGATGATGTCGATGGCGGGGGGGGGGGGGGTGTGGTCAGAGGGCCGGTCCGCCGGTCACCACAGGTAGAAGAGGACGTAGTCCACGTAGCTACCTAGGAAGGCCAGCACACAGATGCTGATGGCAAACATGGAGCTCAGGCTCAGACTGCTTCCCTCCTGGTTGTGGGACAGAGCCAGGGCCAGCTCGCAGTGGCGCCCCCTGTAGCCCGCGCTGCAGTGGCACGAGTAGCGTGAGGGCGAGTGGGCCACGCAGGTGCCGTGGCGACAGGGCCGGCTGGCGCAAAGCGTGTACACGCACGTCTTCCCGCCCGAGGGGCTGTCCTTGGTCATGTGACCCGGAGGGCACCTGTGGAGAAAGAGGAGGGGGTAGGGGGGGAGGGAGGGACGGAGGAGGAGGACGAGAGGAGACAGAGGGAGGAGGAGAAGGAGAGGGGGGCGGGAGGAGGGAAGGGCGGAGGGAGAAAGAGGAGGAGACAGAGTATAAGTGTACGGTGTAAGGTGTTAGGAGATCACAATGAGCAACCTTCACCAAACTGACACACACTCTCTCTCTCTGTGTGTCACTCTCTGTGTCTCTCTCTCTGTGTCTCTCTCTGTGTCGCTCTCTGTGTCTCTCTCTCTGTGTCTCTCTCTCTGTGTCTCTCTCTCTGTGTCTCTCTCTGTGTGTCTCTCTGTCTCTCGCTCTCGCTCTCTCTACTCTATTTCTCTTTCTGTGTTTCTGCCTACAATGAATCATCATTTACGTAACATACCATTTCCCTCTGATAGGCTTTCATACAATTTCTCTGGTCTGTTTTGTTCTTTTCCTCTGCCTTTCTCCCTGATGGAGGACTGGTCAGACTACACAGCCCTCTCAGCGGGGGTCTGACCCAGAAATGGTTTTCTGTGTGTGTGTGTGTGCCCGTGTTTGTGTGCCTGTGTGTTTGCCTGTGTGTGTGTGCCTGTGTGTATGTGCCTGTGTGTGTGTATGCCTGTGTGTCTGTTCAGTTTCAAGGGTAACATAATATTCCTGCATCACCAAGCGATGCCACTAGCTTTTCCTGCCGTTCCGTGTGCCCAGTGCAGTACCTGCACTCATGGTGCCTCCACAGGTCCAGGCAGATGAAGGGCGGAGAGCACTGGTGGTCCCTGCAGGCGCGGGAGGGGCACCCAGGGGAGGTCCCCTGAGAGCTGGCCACCTGGACCCCCTCAGACTGCAGCGGGGACAGGGACAGGGGCCTGCCACTCAGCCTCACGTCCCTCACACAGCCTGGAGGACAGATGAAGAGAGGGAGAGGGAGAGAGAGAGAGAGAGAGAGAGAGAGAGAGAGAGAGAGAGGGGGGGGGGGGGGGATAGAGTGAGAGAAATATAGAAAGAGGTTAAGTAAAGTTCCATTGGCAGATGTGAAACTAGGACACCAGTCCTTAGACTGGAGCTTTAGGAAAACAAACCACAGCCTCGCAAACACAGAGGTAGAGGACACACATGTATACTCACACGCACTCTGTGCAAACACGACACACTGCATTCACACAAACTGCACAGACACACACACAAACACACACAAACAGCCCCAGGCTGAGCTATCAGTACAGCCCTCCTCGGTCTCACTGGGGATTTTGCCCTCATTTGTGTGCTGACCCTCTGTGACCCTTTGGGCAAGACCAGGTGGACCACATCGCCCCTTCATCACATCCCCACAGCTCTTCATCATCTACACACTCAGAATATCAGGCCTATTTCCACCGTTTTATGGACACATTTCTTAATATAAAATCCATCAGCCAAGGTCAGTCTACACCGTTTCTCCAGTAGACCAACACAGTCTCTCCAGTCATGAAGGATGCATGCCCATGTGTTTCATCCTGGCCCTGACTTCAGAAGGGCTAGAAAATGAACTGAATCTGGGGTCTTAATCCTTTCATAAACATCGAAAAGGCCATGTGGGGCAATTTAAGTGACGTACGAGAATCGACTTCTTTTCACAACGCAACAATCCATCCATATATCCATCCATCCGATCCTCTGTCTCACCCTTCTTTTGTCCCGACATCCATCCTCTACTGATCCATATTTCAATCCATCCATCAATCCCTCCCTCCCTCCCCCCTTCCCTCCCTCCCCCCCTCCCTCCCTACCCAGGAAGCTGTGGTTGTGTGCGGAGGGGAGGGCGTTTCCCAGCATCACCACAGACGGGTCTATGATGAGCTCCTGGCTGCGCCCTGCAGAGGCCGACGCCTCCCGCCCCCCGCCGCCCCCGTCCAGCCTCAGGGTGAACTCTCTGCCGCTGCGATCCAGCTCCACAAGGTGCCACTCCCCGTCGTCAAGGCGATGGAGAGGCAGCGTCAGGTTGTAATCTCCATCGCCTAGGTTGTACAAGACGCACAGCAGTCCCTGGTACACCTGAGGAAAACACACACCCATTACTGAGTGCTGGTCAACCCTGACAGACCTGACGAGAACACACACCCATTACTGAGTGCTGGTCAACCCTGACAGAACTGACGAGAACACACACACACACACTGCCAGTACTAAAGCAGTATACACAGTACCCAGTAGAACATGGAAGTATGATGAACACAGACCCCATTGATATGCGTGTGTGTGCGCGCGCGTGTGCATTCATCCCGAAAGCTTCCATTCATGAGAAACGACTCTAAACCAAGCAGGAAAGTGTTAGGTTTAATTATTGTTTCAACTTATCTACTCGACACAGTAATGAAAGACAATATTGGAAAGCTACAGCAAACATTATTGGCTTGGAGTCTCCTGGAATGAAAGAATATCATGCATAACATCTGAAGGAACTGCGACTGAAAACACACACGGCCACTAACACACACACACACACACACACACACCCTGGTCTGGCCCTGGGGAAGCTAGAGACTACACATGTCCAGTCCTTAATTGGACACAGTGAGGCAGAGATAATTCAATAGAGTGGTTAATGTATTCGGTCCCAGCCGCTTTCACTACTGCCCCCTCAGCATGTTCATCTGAACAATGCTACCGAGTTTATTCTATGACTTAACCCCCCCACACACACACACACAATGTAGTGGATGTAGGCAGTCCTGCTGACTTCCTCTCTCCAGTCCTCAGCTCAAGAGAACAAAAGACAATGGCTCACATCAATGTCAAGGCCAACTTCTGCACCACCAGCACCTCTGCACCCCCGGCACCGTGCTGCTGTATTGTTCAGCAGGCACACTGAACACTGGAGCTCACCACCCAAGACAAACTACTCCTTGTCTCCCCATCCTATTTTTCTATCCAACTTCTCGTACATCTGAAATAAAGTTCTGTCTATGCCCCGTGGAGGAAGGTAAACCCCTGTAGTATACGGACATCGCATTTCACCACAATTAATTCCCAAAGTGGACTCGAAGCTCGAGAGGCTTAATGGTAGGCTGTGCAACCTCAAAACCACTTTCAAGGGCATCATCATTCGGGAAACATTTCTTCTCTAAAGTACAGACGTCATCCGCGGGTCTCTGGGTCCGTCTGGGGAACAAGGCCTCTCTAACCTTGTGAATGTCTGCTCATTTCTTCGGTGAGCAGTTCGATTATCATCCCCATTCATGGAGAGCGACAGGCTGGAGGGGAAGGCTTGCCGTGTGTGTGTCTGTTCAGCAGCACCCTTGCACACGGCAGACAGCACACACCAGCTGTTCCAGTTCCACTGGAAGACATGGTTCACACTGGCACCTGCTGACTGAACCAAGCCGACATGGTTGTCCTCAGTGCCGGCTGGAGAGAGGAAAGCTGGCTGAAGAGAGGAGGGCCGGCTGGAGAGAGGAGGGCCGGCTGGAGAGAGGAGGGCCGGCTGGAGAGAGGAGGGCCGGCTGGAGAGAGGAGGGCCGGCTGGAGAGAGGAGGGCCAGCTGGAGAGAGGAGGGCCAGCTGGAGAGAGGAGGGCCGGCTGGAGAGAGGAGGGCCGGCTGAGAGAGGAGGGCTGGCTGGAGAGAGGAGGGGTGGCTGAAGAGAGGAGAGCCGGCTGGAGAGAGGAGGCCCGGCTGAGAGAGGAGGGCTGGCTGGAGAGAGGAGGGCGGCTGGAGAGAGGAGGGCTAGCTGGAGAGAGGAGGGCTAGCTGGAGAGAGGAGGGCCGGCTAGAGAGAGGAGGGCCGGCTGGAGAGAGGAGGGGTGGCTGAAGAGAGGAGAGCCGGCTGGAGAGAGGAGGGCCGGCTGAGAGAGGAGGGCTGGCTGGAGAGAGGAGGGGTGGCTGAAGAGAGGAGGGCCGGCTGAGAGAGGAGGGCTGGCTGAGAGAGGAGGGCTGGCTGGAGAGAGGAGGGCCGGCTGGAGAGAGGAGGGCTGGAGAGAGGAGGGCTGGCTGGAGAGAGGAGGGCTGGCTGGAGAGAGGAGGGCTGGCTGGAGAGAGGAGGGCCGGCTGGAGAGAGGAGGGCCGGCTGTGACACACAGGCAAAAAGAGAGCGGTGAAGGGATCCTGCTCTGTTGTTTTCCTGACTTCCTATACCCTGTATATCTCTCTCTCCCTCCCTCCCTCTCTCCCTGCCAGCCTGTCTCATGGATGTGTGAGAGGGACAGGTTGAGGAGCAGGCTGGTAGAAGGGAAGGGACATGAACAGGACCGGGAGCGTCCGGGAGTGACAGCCCGCAGCAGAGCAGTTAGAACCCAGGTGCTGCTGACAGCCTGTCACTCGGACACGCGCATGTCACATCTCTCCTGCTCGTTAGAGCTGTGGGAGTGTGAAGGGTGTGTGTGTGTGTGTGTGTGTGTGTGGCAGTGTGTGTCTGTTCCATCTGGCCCCTCTCAGAAGAAGTCAGACTTCCTGTCTGGTGAAGAGGCAGAGCAGCTTCAGCTACACGCCAATCCAGCGTCTTGCTTCCCAAAGCCACCGAATCAAACCTCCATACGAGCCATCAGCGACGACAGACGAGACCTTCTATGCAGAACAACACACCCACAGTGGAACACGAGCTTCTCATTTACATTTCAGTGTTTAATAATGAAATGTACTTTTAACATGAAATGTTAAAAAACCGGGGACTAAAATAATCTTGGTGGTGAGTTTCTGACAGCAGTGTCTCAGAGCAGCCAAAGGCCTTCCACCACCGAGACTTACATAAGTCACTCCACAGCCCCCTCAGTCTCCACCCTCCTGTCTCCAACCCCAGCATTAACCACTCCGTCAACGCGTCTGGCCTTCATCACAGACACCCTTCAGCTGAGGAATAATAACCACACAAAGCCAAGGAGACTGCTGAGAGGAGAGGGAGGAAGAGGAGAGGGAGGAAGAGGAGAGGGAGGAAGAGGGGGAACAGAGAGGAGGAGAGGGAGGAAGAACAGAGAGGAGGAGAGGGAGGAAGAGGAGAGGGAGGGAGGAGGAGAGGGAGGAAGAGGAGAGGGAGGAAGAGGGGGAACAGAGAGGAGGAGAGGGAGGAAGAACAGAGAGGAGGAGAGGGAGGGAGGAGGAGAGGGAGGAAGAGGAGAGGGAGGGAGGAGGAGAGGGAGGAAGAGGAGAGGGAGGAAGAGGGGGAACAGAGAGGAGGAGAGGGAGGAAGAACAGAGAGGAGGAGAGGGAGGGAGGAGGAGAGGGAGGAAGAGGAGAGGGAGGGAGGAGGAGAGGGAGGAAGAGGAGAGGGAGGAAGAGGGGGAACAGAGAGGAGGAGAGGGAGGAAGAACAGAGAGGAGAGGGAGGGAGGAGGGAGGAAGAGGAGAGGGAGGAGAGGGGGAACAGGAGAGGAGGAGAGAACAGAGAGGAGGAGAGGGAGGAAGAGGAGAGGGAGGGAGAGGGAGGAAGAACAGAGAGGAGGAGAGGGAGGAAGAGGAGAGGAGAGGGAGAGGGGGAACAGAGAGGAGGAGAGGGAGGAAGAACAGAGAGGAGGAGAGGGAGGGAGGAGGAGAGGGAGGAAGAGAGAGGAGGAGAGGGAGGAGGAGAGGAGAGGAAGAGGAGAGGGGGAACAGAGAGGAGGAGAGGGAGGAAGAGGAGAGGGAGGGAGAGGGGGAACAGAGAGGAGGAGAGGGAGGAAGAGGAGAGGGAGGGAGAGGGGGAACAGAGAGGAGGAGAGGGAGGAAGAACAGAGAGGAGGAGAGGGAGGGAGGAGGAGAGGGAGGAAGAGGAGAGGGAGGGAGGAGGAGAGGGAGGAAGAGGAGAGGGGGAACAGAGAGGAGGAGTGCGGCAGTGAGTCAGCACCACAGAGCACCGCCGCCTTTTTCTTTTCACCGAAACCTTCCGATGGAAGCGACTACCCAGCGGTTGCTCGTTAGCTGGCATGCTACCAAACCAAACCTCCCGTCCTCTCCCTCCCGGTCAGGCTGTGTGTGGGGTCCTGCCTCGCTCACCACTCACCTCCAGACGCAGGAACTCACTCTGCTCCTGGGACAGCAGACTGAGGATGACGCCGCCCGCAGACCGGGTCCGGACCAGCGCCTGGAATCTGGTCTGGCGGGCCGACAAGGCCCACTGCAGCTGGTACTGGACATGACTCCGCCCATCCAAGGAAAACGCTGGCGATTCTGTCAATCAGAAGGCCACGCAACACGCCCAGTCAATCCACCTGTCTGGTGAGACGGGCTGCGACTGTGACCTGGCACTGGGACTAAATGAAATGCTCACAGCCCTGTGAAGGCAATCTACAGATGGAGGCAAACACAGTGGAAAAGCTGTTCCCGCCATGAATGATTCATCGGTTTACAGCTCCGCAGATCCAATTTGATCTGCGCATTCGGATATGCGGCATATAGCCTTGGGTCCCTTTGGACGATGCCCATAGACACACATCGAGACGTGACAGGAGGTACCTTGCTCACACTGGGCTCCTGTATAGCCCGCCTCACACTGGCAGCTGTGGGAGTTCCACTCGCCCAGACAGCGCCCCCTGGTGCCACAGGAGGGGACTCCCATGTTCAGGCAGCTGGCGTCAGTCAGGGAACATCCTGGGACAGTGCCTGAGGACTCTGCGGGAGAAGCCAAGTCGTAGAGCTGAGGAGAGGAGAGAGAGGAGGGGGAAGGGAGGGAAGGAGAGAAGAGGAGAGAAGGGGGGAGACAGGAGAAGAAAGTAAAGTATGGGAGAGGTCGGGAGAGGAGGAGATATATGGAGAGGAGAGAAAAGGAGAGGAATAAGAATGAAGACGCATCAACAGCATGGATATTAAATAATTGACAGTGTACTCCCTGATAGCCTTGGGGTGAACATCGGATCAGGGGTCTTGAGGTGTGAAAGAGAGACAGAAGGAGGAAGCGAAAACTTGGAAGGAGCTGCTGAAGCATGCTCCAGCTGACCTGGAAGCACAGCCACGAGAGCTTCCATCTATATTCCTATTGAACTCCAGCGCCAAAAGCTACTTTCCAGCTAATCAGCTGCCCAAACACGCCAGGAGAACGAAGCAATCCTAATGCAGTCTCTGCATCTCTTCTGGGCTGAGGGGGAGCAAACAGGAGTGTCTGTGTACCTGGGTGTCCACAGCCAGGTTGCGGATGCAGCCGGTGAAGTGTTTGTGCTGGAGCTGGGGGTACTCGTAGGAGAGGTTCTCCTTCACCCCTCCCAGCTGGAGCACCAGGCTGCCGTCCAGGAACCTGAGGACGGGAGACAAGACAACGTCAACATGGTGGGGGGTGGGGGTGGAGGTGAGGGTGGGGTGTGTGGGGGTGGAGGTGAGGGTGGGGGTGGGGGAGGTGAGGGTGGGGTGTGTGGGGGTGGAGGTGAGGGTGGGGGTGGGGGAGGTGAGGGTGGGGGTGGGGGAGGTGAGGGTGGGGTGTGTGGGGGTGGAGGTGAGGGTGGGGGTGGGGGAGGTGAGGGTGGGGTGTGTGGGGGTGGAGGTGAGGTTGGGGTGTGGGTGTGGTGTGTGGGGGTGGAGGTGAGGGTGGGGTGTGTGGGGGTGGAGGTGAGGGTGGGGGTGGAGGTGAGGTTGGGGTGTGGGTGTGGTGTGTGGGGGTGGAGGTAAGGGTGGGGTGTGTGGGGGTGGAGGTGAGGTTGGGGTGTGGGTGTGGTGTGTGGGGGTGGAGGTGAGGGTGGGGTGTGTGGGGGTGGAGGTGAGGTTGGGGTGTGGGTGTGGTGTGTGGGGGTGGAGGTGAGGGTGGGGTGTGTGGGGGTGGAGGTGAGGTTGGGGTGTGGGTGTGGTGTGTGGGGGTGGAGGTGAGGGTGGGGTGTGTGGGGGTGGAGGTGAGGGTGGGGGTGGAGGGTGGAGGTGAGGGCGTGGGGGCTAACCTGTCCTTATTGGGGGTCACTCCCCTGGCCTCACAGGAGGAGCGGTCCTCTGTCATGGCCCAAGTTTCCACGCCTTCTGTCTCCATGACGATGGCGCTGGAGCAGCGGTCCAAGGTGAAGCGCACTTCCTGAAAGCAGGAGAGAGGCTGCAGGTTGATGCACTTTTCAAAGTTGGAGTCAAATATTATATAAAGGAGCTGATTCCCTGCCATGGTATCAAACAGTCTGTCTGAATGAGCACATTGTCCCCAGCCTCACAAGGTAGATGACACAAGTGTGTGTGTGTGTGGGTGTGTGCGTGCAAAGAGTATGTACCTTACTGTTACTTCTAACATCCAATCGATGCCAGCGTCGGTCCGCTACATTGGCTTGCAGCTGCATGACCAGGGTTCCAGATCCATGGTTGATCTTCAGGATGGGGTTTCCACCAATCAGCTCTGAGGAGGTCAACATCATCATCACCACAATCGCAATGACACCATCATTATTATCATCATAAACACCATCTTCACCCCCATCATCATCACCACACTACAATTAGCAAGCCAAACTGAGTTCAGCTAAACTACGATTGGACAGGGAATTTGGGGAGGGATTAGAATGTCAGCGTTCTGTCACCAAGGCTACAGCATCACTTCAACTCTGAATATGGCAAATGGACTGTATTACATTTGACTGAAAGAGACAATTATATTGCTGATCGCAATTATTTCTGAGACAATTAATTGTACAGCGACATTTGGAATTGTCACAGGTCTACCATCATAATCACCACCACCATCATCATCTGGTTAATGACTCTTCTAGACTGATCAGCGTTCATGAGGGGTGGAGCTTAAGCTGTGTTGCCATAGCGACGTAGCCAGGATGTCTAGCCTGGTCTGTCCTAACCCTGTCTCCTCCAGCCCAGTCTTGTACAGTAGATTCAAAACAATGTTTTACGTGACAAATGATCACTTGTGAACAGCCTAAAAAAAGAGCAAATTCAAATGACCACCCTAACTCAATCTATCCCCCTAACGGTGTGTTCTGCAAAGTTTGCTGACAGTACAACAGTAGACCAACGCAGCTACAGGCGTAAAAGCTGTGTACCGGAATAGCCTAAACCTTGTTGGTGCTACCATGGTGACCACGACCCCGCCCACCTATAGCCATGTAGTCCTCCGGGTCTCCTGGCAGCAGGGTGGCCAGGGGCCCCGTGTAGAGCAGCAGCCCGTCCTCGCCCTCCGTCAGGAACTCCACGGAGACCAGGCTGTCCACGCACGGCATCATGGGAGGAAACCAGGCGTAGCCGTTACCGAGGAAACGCCGCCTGGTCTGCTGGCATTCCGGACCCTCGTACAGTGGCGGGCACTGGCACCTGGGCACACACACGCACACACACGCAGGAAAGAGAGATGTTAAGCTGTGTGATAGTAAGAGTTTTCATTGAGACTCTGTAACTATATTTCCAAGGTCAAAAGGTCACTGTGAACTTCATACAGTTCTTTATGACATGGGTCGAACACAGTAAGGAGACGGTAGGATCTTGCTTAAGTTGCGATGATAGTTATAAATCCCTTTCAAGGATGGAAGATGTAGCATTCAAAGTGAACATGTACAACATCACAGATCTGACACCTCAATCGGATCTGTCTCTGCTCGAACGTAAAGAAACCTGGAGGGATAAAAGCAACTGCTTGCAGTCTACTTGCTTGCAAAAGCTTTCATGTAGATAGAATGATACTTGCATGGTATTGTACAAAGCACTTTATATTCAATTATACATCAATGGATTCATGATCAGAGTGCAGAATAAATACAGTTCTCTCATTCACATGTTCTCTCTCAGCTCCTTCAAACCCTGCAACCAACTCCCCCCTCCGCTGCTCTGCACATTACTTAGATTTCCTCTGTTAGTACATAATGAATGATAGCTCTTCTGCCTGCCTGTCCGGCCCACTCCAGCCTCTTCAGGGTGGCCGTGCAGCAGGCCTGTGTGGGTCCTTTGGTGTGGAGGGTTTCCAGATCATGTGTGTGTTGGTGAGCCGGCTGTGATTACAGAGTGAGTGCTCCAGGGCTCTGGGTGATTAGGAGGATGGCAGGACGGCAGGTTGCAGGTCTGCACATCAGGCATCGTGGTAAATAGTAATCAGTGAAAAGCTATAGCTTTGTCCACGAAGAGACGTGCGCAGTGTGGGAGTAGAGAGGACTCCACTTCAAACAACATCGCTCAATCACTGAGACGAACTCAGAATGACAAACTGCATCTCCCCCTACACCCTCCCCCCCCCCCCGTCCTTTCACTCCACCTCTCTCACCCCCGCACGGAACATATGAGACAAGCAGGCGGAGCTGATAATGTCAAAGCCATCTATTTTCATGTGATGTTTGTAGATGGTTTTGTGTGCTGGGCCGCTTTCTCTACCACTGGGCCGCTTTCTCTACCACTCTCTCTCTCTCTCCCTCTCTCCCTCTACTCTCTCTCTCCCCCCTATCTCCCCCCTACTCTCTCTCCCCCCCCCTCCTGTCTCTCTCCCCCCCCTCCTGTCTCTCTCTCCCCCCCTCCTGTCTCTCTCCCCCCCTCCTGTCTCTCTCTCCCCCCCTCCTGTCTCTCTCCCCCCGTCTCTCTCACCCCCCCTCCTGTCTCCCCCCCCCCTTCTGTCTCTCTCTCCCCCCCTCCTGTCTCTCTCCCCCCGTCTCTCTCACCCCCCCTCCTGTCTCCCCCCCCCCTTCTGTCTCTCTCTCCCCCCCTCCTGTCTCTCCCCCCTGTCTCTCTCTCCCCCCCTTCTGTCTCTCCCCCCCTGTCTCTCTCTCCCCCCCTTCTGTCTCTCTCTCCCCCCATTCTGTCTCTCTCACCCCCCCTCCTGTCTCCCCCCCCCCTTCTGTCTCTCTCTCCCCCCCTCCTGTCTCTCCCCCCCGTCTCTCTCTCCCCCCCTTCTGTCTCTCTCTCCCCCCCTTCTGTCTCTCTCACCCCCCCTCCTGTCTCCCCCCCCCCTTCTGTCTCTCTCTCCCCCCCTCCTGTCTCTCCCCCCTGTCTCTCTCTCCCCACCTTCTGTCTCTCCCCCCCTGTCTCTCTCTCCCCCCCTCCTGTCTCTCCCCCCCTGTCTCTCTCTCCCCCCCTTCTGTCTCCCCCCCCTGTCTCTCTCTCCCCCCCTTCTGTCTCTCTCTCCCCCCCTCCTGTCTCTCCCCCCCTGTCTCTCTCTCCCCCCCTTCTGTCTCTCCCCCCCTGTCTCTTTCTCCCCCCCTTCTGTCTCTCTCTCCCCCCCTTCTGTCTCTCTCTCCCCCCCTTCTGTCTCTCTCTCCCTCCCCTCTTGTCTCTCTCTCCCCCCCGCCTGTCTCTCCCTCCCTTCTTGTCTCTCTCTCCCCCCCTCCTGCCTCTCTCTCCCCCCCACTCCTGTATCTCCCCCCCTCCTGTCTCTCTCTCCCTCCGTCTACTGTTGTTTATTCTGGAGACGAGTTACACATGTCAGGAATACTGATACAAACACCCAGTGAAGATGGCTTAGGGGGGAGAGAGGCATTCTGCAACACACACACACATACAACCCCCCACCCACCCACACACACAGCCTCATTCAGTGCTGTTGCCCATGACTCAGGAGAGCAGTGTGTAAGCTGAGTGGAGCGGGCAGCAGAGCATGCATCTGACTGACAGCATCTGATACGGCCCTGTCTCACATCCACTATTAGACCGCTCCGACACAGGACAGGCACCAAATTGGATTTCACTGCATACACATGAGGCCACACAGCCACCGTGTCACTGTGTGACATGCGTGACGCTCCAGGTGACCGCAGATTGCTGTGAGGGCGATGGCGGGAGACAGCACAGTTGAGTCAGTCTGAAGTTGAGTAGAGCACAGTTACCTCACAGTCTGAGGTACAGCACAGTTACCTCAGAGTCTGAAGTTGAGTAGAGCACAGTTACCTCAGAGTCTGAAGTTGAGTGGAGCACAGTTACCTCACAGTCTGAAGTACAGCACAGTTACCTCACAGTCTGAAGTACAGCACAGTTACCTCACAGTCTGAGGTTAGAGCACAGTTACCTCACAGTCTGAAGTACAGCACAGTTACCTCACAGTCTGAGGTGAGAGCACAGTTACCTCACAGTCTGAGGTAGAGCACAGTTACCTCACAGTCTGAAGTACAGCACAGTTACCTCACAGTCTGAAGTACAGCACAGTTACCTCACAGTCTGAGGTAGAGCACACCAGGAAGTCCACACTTGGAAGAACCCAATACATTTTAAAGTTTGAGAATATAGTGCTATTGATGTTCATCCATGGCAGGTCAATTCCTTCCCCCCTCACTGGTTTCGGTGCTGACGTTACCAACACTAAGAACCCCACAGCTTTGTTGGTCTCAAGGCTGCAGCAAGTTGTCCTGTGAATCAGGCTATGCTGCACTGCGTCATGTACCAACTTAACATGTTAGCGTAAATGGAATTAACCGGATTTTCGAAAGTTGTTAGCATGCAGTAGGAGGGTAGTTGCTGTAATCCACTGCCCTATATTTCTTTAATCCAAACATTAATCCTTCTTATAAAATTAGCTCTACACAATGTCTCAGCGGGTGGGGGGGGAGACAGCTTGCTGTATCATGTACTGTATGTACAAAGCTCTATTGATTTCTCAGAAGATGTCATTCAAGGTTGTGGTCCTTATTATTAGTCTGCGGGTAGACGGATGACCATGACCTCATGGTTGCCAGGGTTCACAACCAATGAGGAACCTCTGAGGGGATCACATGGGAAGGTTCAATATCGCCTCCAATTCTTACAGAATCTCCATGTAATCACCCGATCCAACTTTTCAACAGTGTTCTTACCTCATCCAACATGGAGAGCAACATCTGGCTCCTACACGCTGACCCTTGGCAGACGCTGCTATCTACAGACTGATGGAATGTATTTGATATTTATTGAAAACGGTGGAAAAATGTCCAGTCCCAGGTGAAGCTGAGATAAGGTTATCGTTCACCGTGTCTGTCTGCTAGCCGGTACGTGGTCACATTGCTCGGTGAAGCTTGTACGCAAACCGTTTCTCGAATCCGACCAACAAAACCCTGTCAGAGCGAAGCCCTTCTGAACGGTGATCTGATGCTGCTCATCCCATACGCACCATGTCTCCATCACACCGGACAAAAGCGTCGGCTAAGCAAAGCAAATGTCAATGTTGGGTTTAGACAAGGAGTTGATTAGATCGGTTCTGGGGAGGGGCTCGTGTTGCTGTGGCAACCGCTCACCTGTAGCCAGTCAGCGTGTCGAGGCAGGTCCCCCCGTTGAGGCAGGGGCCGGAGGAGTAGGAGGAGCAGGCGTGGTGGCTCCGTCCCCTGGCAGAGCAGCCGCACACGGCTGAGGGGACGATGGATACGGACACCAGGGCTGCACTGCCGGCGTCAACCAGGGTGTGGTCGTCGCTGACGCTCAGATGGGTGGAGCAGCCTCCCTTGGCCCGGCAGTCCGTGTTGACACATTCATCCACCCGTACCTGGGACACATTCACACGCAGCACGGCCTGCAGCTGGGGAGAGGGAGGGAGAGAGGAGGGATGGGAGAGAGGAGATGAGAGAAGAGAAAGAGAGGCATGCAGATAGAAGACAGGCAGAGACTGAGAGCTGGTTTGAAAATCTAAAAAGAACGTGAGTGTTCCCCAAGGCAACAGCAGTTATCTCCCCCAGCAAGCTGCAGCGCACACATACAAGTCCAAATGCTCCAACTACCTGTTCATCTCTCTCTCACCCCGGAGACACCCTACCTTGTGTTCATCTCTCTCTCACCCCGGAGATACCCTACCTTGTGTTCATCTCTCTCTCACCCCGGAGATACCCTACCTTGTGTTCATCTCTCTCTCCCCCCGGAGATACCCTACCTTGTGTTTGTGGGCCGAGAGGTGTCCGTGCAGCCTTTCAGGACGGAGGTAGGCATCAGTGAACACGCAGAAACGCACGTCCAGCTTCCCCACGCCCACGTCGGTCAGGCTGAACACGTTAACGCTGCTGGACTTGACTGAAAGCTGCGCGGACAGGAAGTCCCGGAGCCTGTCCAGCCGACTGGCCCTCTCGTCAGCACCAGGGGCGATGAACTCCCGGGCGGTGATGCCTGCGGCACACACGGCAGATCCGAGTCAAACACAAAGGTTCTATACAAACCATTAATCGCACCCGATAGGGGCCTTCCGTCCTGAAAACAAATCAGGTGCACTTCAACTATCGGCATCTGACCAAGGCACAGAGTGTAAAGGACCTGGAGGCAAGATGCAGGAGAGACAAGAGATTCCCTCAGCGCAGAGAGAGACCACTGATCATCGACAGCTATGACTAATCACACGCTGCCCAGTCCAGCTGCAGATAACAGATAACGAGGCAATCAGTCCACTGGCGTGATTTACGGACTTGTGTCGCTTCAATCACTAACAAGGCTTCTCTCATTAGCTTCCCTGAGATTGTCATTTCTCTTCGTTTAAATTATACCCGTTTCTTTTAATAGCAGACGTGTTCAGTTGCTCCAGGGTAGGACACTGGTGTTAACAAGGTTTCGAGGTTCAGCTATCTTATCAATGACAGCAGTAGGGAGGTGGGTCAGGTTTGAACCTCTGCACAGTAGCAAAGATCAGTAGGACTTGTTAATGGCCCTGAACTCTGATCACAAAATGGGAATTTAAATGTCAAGAACTAACCGGAGTGTTGAGATCTGACCTTTAGAACACCT
Organism: Hypomesus transpacificus; assembly: GCF_021917145.1. Taxonomy (NCBI): domain Eukaryota; kingdom Metazoa; phylum Chordata; class Actinopteri; order Osmeriformes; family Osmeridae; genus Hypomesus; species Hypomesus transpacificus. The sequence continues at coordinate 21,429 of NW_025813932.1, forward strand.
ATAAGAGATTGTAATAAAACTAAAGTTGGATTTCTTGGCGAAAAGAAATGGGAGAGGACCTGCTTCTTTGTCTCCATAGGTGTTGAGATGATCCTTGAATAACAAAGCTACGTGAAAGATCAGAAAACAAATCAATCCATTTCAGCTGTGCGTGTGCTCGGACAGGTAGGGTAGGGCCACAACACAGTTGTGACTTTCTGCATCTCCACGTCCCACAGCGACTGTACCTCTCAGACGCAGGGAAGCAGACGATCGGATGGCCAGTTCCTCAAGCTCTCGAACATGAACTTTGACCCCGGAAACCACGTCCGGCCACACGTCGTCTGACACCCAGACCTTCAGCCAATAGCTGCCAGCGGGAGTGTTCGGTCTCATGGTCAGCTGACCTGTGGTCTTGTTCACAGTGAAATACCTGAGGGAAGGAAGAGAGAGAGGGAGTCAGAGTGAGAAAGGAGAGACAGGTGGAGAGAGGTAGGACCATAGATAGGAGGAGAGAAGGGGGGGGGAGAGGAAAAGAGATCGGATGAGAGGAGGGAGAGAGGGGGAGAGAGAAAAAGAGATAGGAGGAGAGGAGGGAGGTAAAAACAGAGATAGGGGGAGGAGAGAAAAGAGGAGGAGAGAAAGGGGAGGATCAGAGATGGGGGAAGACAGAGTGAAACAGAAAGACAGGAGAGAAAAAGGGGGAGGGAGAGAAGACCAGAAGTAGGGGGAGGACAGAGGGGAGGAGAGAGAGATGACAAGAGATATGGGGAGAAATTGAGTGGGAAAAAAAGGGAGGGAGGGGAGGAAGGGAGGGGAGGGAGGGGAGGGAGGGAGGGGAGGGAGGGCCCAGAGTGAGAGGAAGACAGAGTGAAAGAGAAAGACAGGCGAGAGATGAGGAGCGATGGACATTCATAGGTTGTCGCAGATGACTGAGGGAAGAGAGAAAAGTGAGGAGAGAGACAGGATGAGGTGAGAGGGTTGGAGATTGAACATGAATGAGGAAAGAGAGCCGAGGAAGGGAGAGGGAGATGGATAGAGACACCGATGATGATGAAGATGACTAATGACAGGAAAACCTTCAGTTTCTCGAAAAAACTGATAAAACAAGCCCCACTGTTGCTATGTAACCGTTGCTCTGGAATGGCATAATTGATAAAATCAGTGATGGTTATTTCAGTGCTGGTTGTGGGAACTGGTCAGGGAGTGTGTGTAATATGCATATTCTGATTGCAGAGTAGATTCTGATTGTGGACCATAGTAAAGTAATCAGTGTTGATTGGCTGTGATTAAATTCGTCCCTCTGCCAATTCCTGTTTTTGCCACATGAGCACAGGAGGAGGATAGAGATTGGGTGATGTTGGTAGTTGAATCAGTACCAGCACATGAAAGGTGTCAGGAATGCTACCTGAATCATCATATCTGTCATGAAGGACCTTGACTGTAAAAGGATGTAAACATCCTTTAAACAGGATGTACACAGCATGTAAACAGGATGTAAACATCCTTTAAACAGGATGTACACAGCATGTAAACAGGATGTAAACATCCTTTAAACAGGATGTACACAGCATGTAAACAGGATGTAAACATCCTTTAAACAGGATGTACACAGCATGTAAACAGGATGTAAACATCCTTTAAACAGGATGTACACAGCATGTAAACAGGATGTAAACATCCTTTAAACAGGATGTACACAGCATATAAACAGGGTGTACACAGCATATAAACAGCATGAAGATGAGGGGACAGTCTACCTGGGCAGCCCTGCCTCCAGAGTGTAGGTCTTGTTGTCCCAGATATCAGGATCAGGGGCAAACACCTTGCCCAGCTCCATGGTGGGCATCCTTCCTGTCCAGGGGATACGCGCACACACACATCCGCATGAGCACAGACACACCCGCACACACATACACAAACATATGCATGAGCACAGACAGACAGGCACGCACACACACACACACATATGCATGAGCACAGACAGACAGGCACGCACACACATACATACAGATTCTGTCTGAATGAAAAAGCACTGATAGATAGTCTTATCTTTAGCTATGAGTTCTGTTATCTCCTCGTGTGGTGTGTCCCAGCGACTTATTATATCTCCAACTGTGAAGTGCTACACCCTGGGAGGAATAAAAGCCCTGTTTGTCTCTCTTCCTGCCTCTCTCCCTCTCCCTCCCTCTCAGTTATCTCTTTCTCTCTCTCCCTCTTTCTCCCTCTCCCTCATCTCTTTCTCTCTCTCCCTCTTTCTCTCCCTCCCTCCCTCTCTGTGGTTCTCGCCCCCTCTCTCCCCCTCTCTCTCCCCCCCCTCCCTTACTTAGCCCTCTGCACACCAGAGAGAGTGCAGAGAGCTTAGTGGAGGGGCTAGCAAGCTATCTCACTGAGGATTATGTTATTAGGGAGTGCAGGAGAAGAGGTAGGCTCCTGCAGCTGGATAAACAATGGCGGACAGCGTGAGTCACAGTAGTCTCAACAAGCGCTGCATGTGTAGTCTGTGTATGTGCGTGCGTGCGTGTGTGTGTGTGTGACATTAGTCCTCACACCTAATCTCTGTGTCCTCGAATGTCTTGACCATGTCTGACCCAATCTAACACTCAAGCCTCAGAGTGAACAATAGTGACTTGCTGAGTTGTGAACAGGGGGGTATTCCAGAAAGCAGGTTATGCGACATACCCAGGTAAGTTAACTCCTTTATGGCAGACAGCGTTGTAGCAACATTGCCAGTGAGCTGCTGCAACATTGTGTGTCAGCTGGAGAGTTAACTTACCCGGGTATGTCACATGACCTGCTTTCTGGAATACCCCTCAGGCCTGCAGGTGTGTTGATAAACACAGCAGAGCAACAACAGGAAGAGGTCTAAGAGCAGAGCAACAACAGCAGAGCAAGAACAGGAAGAGGTCTCACCCCTGCGGCCGTGGACAAACACCTCCTTCTCCCCGCCCAGGTGGGGGTTGTCGTTGCGATCACCAATGAAAACCGTCAGGGTGTTGGTGACCGTCATTGGAGGACTGCCGCTGTCAATCATGACGATGGGGAGGCGGAGCTTGGTCTGCCTTTCGTGGTCAAAGGCGCGGAGCGCGGTAAGGGTGGCACTGCCGTTGCCGTGGTCCTGTAGGTGGAAGTCTGGGGGGAGGAGGGGAGGCAGGGAGAGGGAGAAAGGGGGGCCGTGCTCGGGGGTGTCTCTGTCCCTCACGTGCAGAAGGGGGGAGGTGGCGTTCAGCCAGACCAGCTGGGGGGCGGGGCTGTTCTCCCAGAGGAGGGGGGCGTAGCCTGTCTCCAGCTCTGGCCCGTTGTCGTTGACGTCCAGGAGGCTGACCGTTACCGTGGCGCTGCCACGCAACGGAGGAACCCCCTGGTCCGTTGCCACGACAACCAGCTGGTACCCGGGCAGAGTTTCGCGGTCCAACGCGCCCGCGACCGTAACGACCCCGTCGCCGTCGACAGAGAACTGGCGCTGAGGGTCGGACTCAGGAGCGATGGAGTAGAACACCCTCCCGTTCAGGGCAGAGTCTGGGTCAGTGGCCTGGACCTGGCCCACCCTGGCCCCAACAGACACATCCTCCGACAGGAGGCTCGGGGGAGGGGGCGGGGACGAGAACACTGGGGCGTTGTCGTTCTCGTCCGCCAGCTGGATGATGCAGTGGATGAAGCTGGAGAAGTCTGGGTCCTCCACCTTGACGGTGAGGTTGAAGGTCCGCTGGGCCGGCCTCTCGTAGTCCAGACGCTCCCTCAGCCTCAGCAGGCCTGTCTGCTCCTGCCGCTGGGTCACCAGGTAGAAGCTGTGCTCCGGGTCCCCCCCCACCAGGCTGAAGGCCAGCAGGCCGTACGGCCCCGCGTCGCCGTCCACCCCAGGCAGCTCCAGGACCAGGGCGTCTGGCTGGCTGCTCTCAGACAGCCGGGCCCCACACCTCTCCTCTCTGAACCGGGGGACGTGGTCGTTCAGGTCGCCCACCGTCACCGTGGCGACGGCCGTTCCAGTCATGCCCCCTCCATCCCTCGCTTCCACCACCAGACGGTGACTCTCCGCCTCCTCCCGGTCCAGCCCGGCGCTCGCCACGGAAACGGTTCCGGTGCTGCCGTCGATGGCGAAGAGATCGTCCCCGCGATCGGTGCGGGCGTTCTCTGCTATTCTGTAGGTAAGGATGGCGTTCTGGCCCACGGCCGCGTCGTCTAGGTCAACCGCCATCATCTCCATGACAACAGTTCCGGGAGGGGAGTTTTCCGGTACGTTGCCATGGCAGTTATCGGGGGCGCAGGGGAAAACGGGGGCGTTGTCATTGATGTCCCACACGTTGATGATGACGTCGGTGAATCCGGTAAGCCCCTCCCCTTCCTCGTCCGTCGCCAGGACGACAAAACGCCACACGGCGCGCTCCTCGCGGTCCAGGGTCCGCTGGGCGTACATCTCCCCCGTGATGTCATTGATGACGAACTGGGACTCCGCCCCCTGGCCGTGGAGGGAGTAGCGCACGGCGCCCTGATCCGCGTCCTTATCCGGGTCTGTGGCCGTCACCTGAGGCACAGCACACGCGTGTTAGTGCGTGCACACGCGTGTTAGTGCGTGCACACACGTACGTCACACTAACACACACACACACATTGTCATTTAGCAGACGCTCTTATCCAGAGCGACTTACATTCCCCCCGAGGCAAGTAGGGTGACGTACCTTGCCCAAGGACACAACGTCATTTGGCACGGCCGGGAACCGAACCGACAACCTTCTGATTAATAGCCCGACTCCCTAACCGCTCAGCCACCTGACCCCCTTATGCCTGCACACATACCTGCAGCACAAAGACCGGCGAGCCGTCCAGCTCCTCGGTGACGGAGCCGTAGTACTCGTTGACGGAGAAAACGGGCGCCTCGTCGTTCCTGTTGACCACGTTCACCACCACGGCGGCGTAGTCCTCCCAGCGGCCGTCCGACGCTAGCACCAGCAGCCTGTAGCGCTTCTGCTTCTCGTAGTCCAGCGGCTGAGAGATGAATATGGAGCCCACCTCCGGCTCCATGTCGAACACCCCGCCCGTGTTCCCAGACGTGATCTGGTAACGCACCTTGGCGTTGGCACCTGGGAGACAGGACACGACACCACAGGGGAGTATGCTTCCGGAAACATGCTAGCAGGAACATGTTAGCGGGAACATGCTAGCAGGACCATGCTAGCAGGAACATGTTAGCAGGAACATGCTAGCAGGACCATGCTAGCAGGAACATGCTAGCAGGAACATGCTAGCAGGATCATGCTAGCAGGAACATGCTAGCAGGAACATGCTAGCAGGAACATGGTATAATAAACTTGCTACTGGGAACATGCTGCAGAAGCATGCTATGGAGACATGCTGCCAGGAACTTGCTAGCAGAATTAAGCTGAAACTGATGAGTTCAAAAGGAACTGTGTGCTGCAAAGTGTGACTGAGCAACAAGAAAAGACACAGTCCTGCGCTGTGGTGCTGAACCCAATACTTGATGATACTGGAGGGGGAATTACCAGATTCTGGAGCACCAGAAAGGATGTTTGGAACTTGTTTTTAAGCACCGCACTCTTCATGATATCACTAATGAGACCGTTTGCTCCCTGGTTGTCCAGTCTTCATCAGGCTCTCATTAAAGGAAGGAGCTGAGCGCAGCAAACAGACACAGTGCCCTAGATACTCCAGCTCCTCCACGAGACCACTAACTGTCTGGCCCTCTGAGGTCACAATGAGGAGATGAGAACGACCATCCTAAGTTCTCAGAAGTGTCGCCGTGGAGACGGGAGCAGAGAGCAGACTCTCCAGGAGATAACAGTCTCTCCCCTTCTCAATCTGACTGGGGTGTTAGAAGAGCTACAATCCCATGTAAATACGCTCATCGTTGCTGTTAACACCAAGCAGCCAGACAGAGCTGCCCCCCCCCCCACCCCTCCCCCCTCTGGGTTCAGATAGGCTTAGAGTAGTCAGGTCCTGTCAGGATGGAGTTTTTAAACAACACAGATCTGGCTTATCCTCCCAGATAGCCAGCCTCCATATCACAGGCTGGGGGGCGACCATCACCCACTATGGGGTTGGGTTACATGGCCTAAGCCCCCACGCCCCCCCCCCCCTCACGCCCCCCCCCCCCCCCCCCTCACGCCCCAGCCCCCCCCCCCCTCCCCTGCTCAACATTAATACTTGATTAACATCCCTAAACGTGGTGGATGAAAGGCTGTCAGGGCGCCTCCGTACAGAAGAACAGCTGCTTTAAAACGCAAATCCCACCCACCTGCTGTGTGTGAGTGTTGTCAGTGTTTGTGTAACCATATGTGGTGTGTATTAGCCGACAATCAAATGGCTGTCTGCTACTGTTACACTGTGATCAGCACAGCAGGACATCAAAGCTCAATCCAGAGAGGCCCATTGCTGACTGGTGAGTCACTTTTATATAATTCAACTGTTTCCACGCATCGCCTCAAGAACAGCTCATTTAGGTTGCTAGCCTGGGCTTCTCAGAGAAACTCACTTTGACTGACAACGTTCCCTGGCCTCCCATCATACCGAGTAGAGAGTGTGGCCAGTTTGGAGTGCAAAAGCCTGAAACTTGCCTAAAGTTTTCAAAGCCTTCATGAAATATTAATCCGCTCGCGAGCTTCCCTGTCTTAACCTCACCTCCCCTTGAACAAGGAGTTTGCACATCCCAGTCGAGGGGAAAGTCTTTGGTGTTTTCCTGCGTCTGCCGTCTCTCACTTACCTTCATCTTGGTCGTTAGCGCTGACGGTGATGACGGCCAGGCCTACATCTGCATCCTCGTCGACACCCACCTCGTACAGGCGCTGAGCAAACACCGGCTTGTTGTCGTTCACGTCGCTGATGAACACCCGCACGTACGCCGTGTCTGCGGAAGGCGAGCACACGACAGAGAGCTGTGAGGACACGCGCCGAGCAAGTCTGTCAACCTCCCCCTTGGCCTGTCATTCTCCGGTCCTCTCTCCTTCTGTTCTCATCCCTCGTTTCAGCTGTTGCTCTGGAGTGATACTCCTGGTTAAAAGGAGACACTTAACCCAATGTAATGGGCCACCCTTGACATGGAAATGAGAAAAAACATTATTCTCAACAAGGTGAAAATTGCATAAATTATTCATTTTGCAGTAGACTGTTGACTGGTTTACCAGGGTAACACACAAAGCACACAACCATGGCACACATGCCCTCTTCAGGAGTCCACTTCTTTACAGAGCACAGAAAGCTTCGTTCCTCAGGGATGATCAAATATTTATAAGTTGACAAGTGTTTACTTGTCTTTCTATGTACTTTCCTCCGGTTTTACTTCACTTCCCTGAAGAAAGGAAACAGTTTTCCCTCTGAAAAGTCTGTGACATCATGAGGGGGAACGAAGAGCTGTGAGGCTCCCAGCCATGTGTCCTCTCTCCTCTCTCCCTGCCTACATCTCTCCATCTCTCCTCCTCTCTCCCCTCCTCTCCACTCACATCCTTCCTCTCTCCATCTCTCCTTCTCTCTCAAATTCTCTTCCTCTCTCCCCTCCTCTCCACTCACATCCTTCCTCTCTCCATCTCTCCTTCTCTCTCAAATTCTCTTCCTCTCTCCATCTCTTCTCCTCTCCATCTCCTATCCTCTCTCCGACCCTCCTCTCCCCCCCCTGCTCTCTCTCTTTACCCCTGCTCTCTCTCTCCACCCTTGCCCTCTCTCTCCCCACCCCTGCTCTCTCTCTCTACCCCTGCTCTCTTTCCACCCCTGCCCTCTCTCTCCCCACCCCTGCTCTCTCTCTCCACCCCTGCCATCTCTCTACCCACCCCTGCTCTCTCTCCCCACCCCTGCCCTCTCTCTCTCCACCCCTGCCCTCTCTCTCTCCACCCCTGCCCTCTCTCTCTCTCTCTCTCTCCACCCCTGCTTTTTCAGTGTTTCTCCTGGGTAAGGCAGACTAAGGCAGAGAGACAGGTAATGTGAGCTGGGGAGCTGATCCCCCCTGCTCAGAGAGATACGAGGCAGAAGACAGGGCCAGGACTCATTGCTAATGCTAAGTATCCCAGACATCCCCAGAGAGAACGCTTTATACTCCAAACCAGCACCCTCTACCCCTAATACCTTCTCCGGAAGCTTCCATAACCCTTCTCTGAATACTAACCCTGTCTTACATCACTTGGAGGACTAAACAGGCTGAAAACTTTCAAGACGTCACACTGAAATAAAACAACAACAACGTGAATTTGAATAATGTTATCTTCCGAATGCACAATGTCACAGACAACAACATTAGTAAAACAAGCGACAACAAGCCCTGAGGCTGTTTCCAATGGCAGCAGCAAGTCTGGCCACGCTTTCAGGATAAATCAAATTAAGATTCTCTCTTCAAAGTCAGGTTCGGAATGGAACGCCTCTCCAGACTATTTTTAAAGAGCCGGGTGATCCCGCATGGACCCGATCTTACCACAGCCAACCATGGGGCTGAAGAACAGGGTTACATGGCAATGAGAGAGAGAGAGAGACAGAGACAGAGAGAGACAGAGAGACAGAGAGAGACAGAGAGAGAGAGAGAGAGAGAGACAGAGAGACAGAGAGAGACAGAGACAGAGAGAGACAGAGAGAGAGAGAGAGAGAGAGAGAGAGAGAGAGAGAGAGAGAGAGAGAGAGAGAGAGAGAGAGAGAGAGAGAGAGACAGAGAGACAGAGAGAGACAGAGAGAGAGACAGAGAGACAGAGAGAGACAGAGAGACAGAGAGACAGAGAGAGACAGAGACAGAGAGAGACAGAGAGAGAGAGAGAGACAGAGAGACAGAGAGAGACAGAGACAGAGAGAGACAGAGAGACAGAGAGACAGAGAGACAGAGAGACAGAGAGACAGAGAGACAGAGAGAGACAGAGACAGAGAGAGACAGAGAGAGAGACAGAGAGACAGAGAGAGAGACAGATTCAGAGGTGAGGGGACAGGAGGCAGCAGCAGTACCAGCTGCACTGCTCAGGGTTGGCTCCATTAAGAACCACACCCTATATTACCCAGAGACCTGTGACAGGGAGCAGCTGATTTGCAGTAGAGTTTTGGCTTGTGTATCATGGAAGAGGTGGATAACTGTTGCAAGATGACCTGTAAACAAAGTGTCCATTCATGGCACACGTGTCTGCTGAGACCAGAGCCTATTAAATATGCGTCACTGTCAGTACAAGTAACAGATACAAATATACATTTATGATGTTTTGTAGTATTTGATGCTTCCTCCTTTAAACGTGTCGTCTGCTCTAAGCACTCATTCCTTGCTAGTCAAACTCAGACTGGAGTGCCAAAAACTATTTCGGACAAGGTGGGTACAGACCAGAGTTGGGCTGCTTGTTGCGTCCCGGCCGCGCAGACTCGTGGCTGTCCTCAGACTGGACCTCCAGAAGGTAGGACCCACGGGCCTCGCGGTCAAACACAGCCTCCGTGTAGATGGAGCCCAGCTCTGGGTGGATCCGGAACAAGCGGTGATCCCCACTACTGTCACTCAGCAGGGAGTATGAGATCTGTGGACCGGAGGACACAGTACACATCAGAGATGGCAAAAGTACACACATCCTTCACTCAAGTAGAAGTACGTATACTCATGTTTAAAAAGACTCCATTTACATTTAGCAGGACCTCTTATCCAGAGCGACTTACAGTAAGTACAGGGACATTCCCCAGAGGCAAGTAGGGTGAAGTGCCTTGCCTAAAGACACAACGTCATTTGACACGGCCGGAATCGAACTGGCAACCTTCAGATTACTAGCCCGACTCCCTAACCGCTCAGCCATCTGACTCCCTAACTACCCTTAGAAACTTTGTTTTACGCACACAATTTTTTGGGGGCAAAAATGTATACCAAAAAGATTTTAACAAATCTACGTAAGTACAGCAACCCCCTGGTACAACTTTACACTTGGCCAATCCTTGTCAAAATTTGGGAAGATAGGATCACTCACAAATGTGTTTATTTACAGAGAGCTCTCCAGACGAGCTTATATCTTGTTGTGGTTCTGGTTCCACGTTGTTATCATCCCCACAGTATGAATCACTCCGTTCAGTACATACTCCAAAATAGTCCAGCTATATCAAACAAGGACATTTTCTCCAGAGGAACAGATAACAACTTATTATTCCTTGAGGGTTTAGGTTAGTTGAGGGGCAGTTCTATGGGCGTATGTGAAGCCCTCTGTGACATCATTTTTTGGACTTATTCATTACAAGTTTAGACAGGCCGCTGAGAAACTGTCAAGATTAACAGGATCAAAGAATTCCAATAGAGGTGAAACTCTAACAAAGCAGTAGCCCTAATCAGATCCTACCACTACACCTCCCTTAGCATTAGAGCCAAAGTATCGTTTTCAACTATAAACACTACATACTGTAATAGAACTACATACACTGTTGTATTAGTATTGATGGCTTTCATAAAGACTTAACCAGCGCTTGGGTTTCCAGCCCTGGGCACAGCACAGCTGTCTCCTACCTGTCCGTTAAGGCCCAGGTCCTTGTCAGACCCTGGGCACAGCACAGCTGTCTCCTAGCTGTCCGTTAAGGCCCAGGTCCTTGTCAGACCCTGGGCACAGCACAGCTGTCTCCTAGCTGTCCGTTAAGGCCCAGGTCCTTGTCAGACCCTGGGCACAGCACAGCTGTCTCCTAGCTGTCCGTTAAGGCCCAGGTCCTTGTCAGACCCTGGGCACAGCACAGCTGTCTCCTAGCTGTCCGTTAAGGCCCAGGTCCTTGTCAGACCCTGGGCACAGCACAGCTGTCTCCTAGCTGTCCGTTAAGGCCCAGGTCCTTGTCAGACCCTGGGCACAGCACAGCTGTCTCCTACCTGTCCGTTAAGGCCCAGGTCCTTGTCATTGGCGGAGACCTGCAGCACCAGAGTTCCCACCTGAGCACCCTCAGTCACCGACGCCTCGTAGATGGAGGAGGTGAAGAAGGGGACGTTGTCGTTCACGTCTGAGAAAGGTGGGAAGAGAGGACGGAGATCTGAGGGTGGAGGGACCTGAAGATACGAAAAGGCTTAAACCGAGAAATCAAAGAGGCTTGAACCCATCACTTTAATCCCTGCTTCTGAAGACTTAGGTGTATTTCGAGAGGAAGAGATAAGAAATGTAAAGAATGAATGAGTTTGAGCTCTCGACCCACACTCTCCAACGACAAGGTCAGAGAACAGTGTTGTTCCTAATGACGGAGTTGCTGGGTTACGGGGTTGCTGGGTTACGGGGGTGTCCCTCTCTGTGACAGTAGCACCGGCTCGTCTCAGTGACCCTGGTGAACCCGGTGACCTACCCGTGACGTTAACGTAGACGGTGGTGAAGGCCGCCAGGGGAACCGCCGCCACGTTCTGCGCCCGCACACGGAGGGAGAAAGTGGGCGTGGTCTCGTAGTCCAGCGGCTCGGAGACCAGGATGGAAGCGGAGCCATCCTCGCGGTTGGGCGACAGGTAGAAGCGGACGGGCATGTTGGTCTCTGGGACCATGCCATCCTCCAGGTTATAGGTCACCCTGGGGTCGCCCAGCTGGGAGGTGGCCCTGATGGTCTGACAGACAGGAAGGAGGGTTAGGGCTAGGGCTCACCCTCATGTACGGTTGAGGTAGTCATTTATATTTCGTTATTTAGCAGACTCTCTTATCCAGAGCGACTTACAGTAAGTACAGGGACATTCCCCCCCGAGGCAAGTAGGGTGAAGTGCCTTGCCCAAGGACACAACCGTCATTTTGTACGGCCGGGAATCGAACCGGCAAACTTCTAATCAACAGCCCGATTTCCTAACCGCTCAACCATCTGACCCCCTAGTCGGAGTATTTACACAATGAACACCCCCCCCCCCTCCCCCCTCTTGCAGCTGTGCTCCAGATCAGCCTGCTGTGTGGTAACTCCTCCCACTCACCACGATGGGGGTGTCCCTGGGGGTGTTCTCAGGCAGGACCACGCTGTAGCCCTCCCTCTCCCACTGGGGCGGCTGGTTCTTCACGTTGGTGATGGTGACGGCCAGCTCCACTGCTGTGCTGCGGTCGCCCCCATCAGTGGCCACCACCTCCCGGGTGATGTAGCTCCTCTGGGGGCGGGAGAGCAGGGGGGCGGGGGAGGGGGGGGCGGGAGAGCAGGGGGGCGGGGGAGGGGGGAGGGGGGAGGGGGGGGCGGGAGAGCAGGGGGGCGGGGGAGGGGGGGGGGCGGGAGATCAGGGGGGCGGGGGAGGGGGGGGGGCGGGAGAGGGGGGGGCGGGAGAGGGAGAGGGTGGGGGGCGGGAGAGGGGGGGGCGGGAGAGGGGGGGGGGGCGGGAGAGGGGGGGGGGGGCGGGAGGGAATGTGGAAGGTTGAACGAGAACTTTGTTGAAAGGTTTACGGGTAGGCTAGTAGGCCTAGTCTAGCACAGTCAGTGCTAGACTACAGTAGGCCTAGTCTAGTACAGTCAGTGATAGACTACAGTAGGCCTAGTCTAGTACAGTCAGTGCTAGACTACAGTAGGCCTAGTCTAGTACAGTCAGTGATAGACTACAGTAGGCCTAGTCTAGTACAGTCAGTGATAGACTACAGTAGGACTAGTCTAGTACAGTCAGTGATAGACTACAGTAGGCCTAGTCTCGTACAGTCAGTGATAGACTACAGTAGGACTAGTCTAGTACAGTCAGTGCTAGACTACAGTAGGACTAGACTAGTACAGTCAGTGATGTTCTACAGTAGCCTAGTAGACCTACTTGTGAGATGGGCTCGTTGACGTAAAGCCAGCCTGTCACTGGGTTGACCTTCAGGTACTCCGGCTCTTCCTGGGACATGGAGTATGTGACTGCCGCGTTGCTGCCAAAGTCATCATCATGCGCCGCCACTCGTAAGAAGCTGGTGCCCACCATGGTATCCTCCCTCAGGAAGTCTGCAATTCAACAGAAACACAACTTTATTCATTCCCTCCGAATAAACGTATCCCTTCCCTGCACTTGAGTATTTAAGACCCTTGTGGGACTCTCTTCAGCACTAATGATTCATGGTTGTTCTTGCTGCATGTACTCGAGGCTTTTATTGTAAGATTAGTTGTGGAAGGTTCTGCAATAACCGCAGGAAGAGGACGTGCTCCAGGGGCTTCCAACACACCAGACGTGAGTGCAGACTAAGCAGAGCCCCCTCCCCTCCTCTGTCCAGAGGACCCTCTCTGGAGCCTTAGATATGCACCAATCAATACACCTTCATGTGAAAGCCACTTTACAACTACATTCAATCAAAGCCGACTACTCCGAAGGTGTGTACATGGACTTCCACTAAAAGCGGTTTACAACGTGGGGATGATTGTAAATATAAAATAAGTGGGTAGTAAACATTAGCTGATAATGTGCCAGAATTATTAAGGTTTTATCTGCCTGTAGAGTACTGGTCCCAAGCACCAGTTTGCACTGTGACCCTTCTTTTGCTGGGCACTTACAAATCAAATCAAATGTATTTGTTTAGCCCTTTTTACATGCAAGCATGTCACAGAGGGCTTCACATACGCCCATAAAACTGCCCCTCAACCAACATAAACCCCTCAAGGAAGACAAGGAAAAACTCCCAGAAAAACTCCCAACAGGAGAACAAATGGAAGAGACCTCGGGAGGAGCAATTCAGAGAGGGCTCCCCTCCTCCTCCTCCAGAGACGGTGGGT
>NW_025813932.1:40000-60331 GCF_021917145.1 Hypomesus transpacificus
GATGGAGGAGGCTGGCTGATGGGCAGGATGTCAGAGGACTGCGAAGTTTGAGAGCGTTCGAGACTTCGAGTTTAATCGTCAGCAGAATGTGTGTGTGTGTGTGTGCATGCATTTATGCAAGTCAAGTGTGTGTGCGCAAGTGAGTGAGAGAGCGTGTGTGTTGAGAGTCAAAGGTGATTGATGGTTTACAGAGGAACGCTGATGGGTGATTCATCTGCACCAGTCGTGGCAGTCTCCGTGGCAACGTAAGTGACCTGTAATCTGTCACCCAGCTCAAAGGGCGCTTGCTGGCACATCACAAGATGAGACTGTGCAAACTCCCCTCTGCTCTCTCTCTCTCTCTCTCTCTCTCTCTCTCTCTCTCTCTCTCTCTCTCTCTCTCTCTCTCTCTCTCACCGTTCTCTCTCCCTCTTTACCTCACCACTCTCTTTGTCTCTCTTTCCTCGATCTCTCTTTTTCACTGACTCTCCCTCTCTCTTTCTCTCCATGTCTATTTCTCTATATGTCTCTCTCTCACTCCATCTCAATCTGTCCTTCCATTGAACTGGGACAAGCACAAACAGAGCACATCTAGTTCTGTCTGCCTGTCTGTCTGTCTATATGCCTGTGTATCTGCCTGCCTGCTTTCCTGACAGTCTGCTTGTCTGCCTGCCTGCCTGCCTGCCTGCCTGCCTGCCTGCCTGCCTGCCTGCCTGCCTGCCTGCCTGCCTGCCTGCCTGCCTGCATGTTTGTGTTTGTGTTTGTCAGTGACAGAAACTCAAACTAGAATTATAGAGTGCATAATTACAGTGTGCCGTATTGTGTTGTGTCCTGTTTGTTACAGTTGTCATGGTCCTCAGTGTTGCATGGTAACCTGACTTACACAAGCTGTGAGAAGGCAGGTGGCTCGTCGTTAACGTTGGCCATGCGCAGCCGGATGGTGGCTGTCCCAGACTGAGGCTCCTCCCCACTGTCCACCGCCATCACCACAAACTCATACAGGTGGTTGGGCCGCTCGTAGTCAAGACGACCGGCGGGAAAGATGGTACCATGGGGCGACACGCTGAAGTCAGGGCTCAGGGTGTAGTAGGTCAGCTCTGCATTCAGGCCTGAGTCACAGTCACTGGCCAGCACTGGAGGAAGGGAGGAGAGGAGTGGTGAGGAGGAGAGGTGAGGAGGAGAAGAGAGGAAGAGAGGTGAGGAGGAGGAGAGAGAGAGGAGAGAGAGGAGAGAGAGGAGAGGTGAAGATGTTGAGGAGGAGAGGAGGAGAGGAGGAGAGGAGAAGAGAGGAAGAGGAGAGGTGAGGAGGAGAGGAGAGAGAAGAGTATACTGAGCTACTATATGCAAATTGTATTTAATTTAGACAGATGACAGAAGTGTTGACATTTTTTCATATGTATCTTTTTATGGCTTTTCTCGATGTTAGGGACACTGGGTGCTGACAGCATCTGTTAGAATCCTTAAAAGAATTATAACAATCCAAAAACACTATTAATTTATTACATGAAAGGAAAACAAAAGTCAGGTGATAAATGTCAGTGTTCATATAACCCAGCAGATCCCAGATAGCGAGCAGAGCTTTAACTAAACCATTCAACAGGGATGAGGAACAAGGGGCCCCGGGCCATGCTCTCACCCTGCAGGAGAGAGGTTGCTGTGGTTACTGTCTCTAGGACTCCATCCACACTGTAGATAGACTGGAGGAACTCTGGAACACAGTCATTCTCATCAGTTATCACCACCTGGATCTGCAGGAGGAGAGGAGGACAGGAGGGGGAGGAGGGGTGGAGATGAGGGGTTAGAGGAGAGGAGGGGGGGTGGAGATGAGGGTTTAGAGGAGAGGTGGGGGAGGGAGGAGAGGAGGAGATAGTAGAGGAGAAAAGGGAGAAGTAAGGAGAAGAGGAAAATGGAGGGGAGGAGGAGAATGGGAAGAGACAAAGAAGAGCAAATTAGAGAGTGTGTGGAATAGTGGGGAAGAAGGGGTGACGAGTGAAATACAAAATTGGAGAGACTTTGAAAACCTTAATCGCTTCCAGAAGAGCCCCAGGGAAGTCTATACTGGGGGTGTCAACTTAAGCTAAATTGTATTTTTAGTTTCTAAGTTGCCACCTCAACATATCCTTTATCTTCCAGTTCATACCTTCTTAGGCTGTTTGTGCATGCGTGTGTGTGTTTGTGTGTGTGTGTGTATGTGTGTGTGTGTGTGTGTGTGCGTGTGTGTGTGTGTGAGTGTGTGTGTGTTTAGCGGGGGACCTAACCCTGTCACCAGTGACTGTATTTGTGAGTGTGTGTGTGTGTGTGTGTGAGTGTGTGTGTGTTGGCGGGGGACCTAACCCTGTCACCAGTGACTGTAAAGTGTGAAGTGACAGCTGAGTAATGGTGTTGAAATAGCAGGATGGGTTCCCTGTCTCAGATACCCTTCCAAATACACACACACTCACGCACACACAAACTCTCCCCAACACACTCTCACTCAAACACACACACACAAACACTCCCCCACCACACAGTTTTTAGGAGTGTGTCTACACACCATTAACACACACAAAACCCACTTAAAACCCAGCACGTGTAATCAGGCAGAAGTTCTATCTGAATATGTTCTGTGAAACAAGGGCCTTAGATGATAACTGTCTGATAAGATTGTCAAGTACATTATTCACAAGATGTAAATAGAAGAAGATGCTGTAGAAGCCCAGAAGGGAGATAGCTGTGGCTCTATGACCCAAGACAGACAGAGAGACAGACATACAGAGGCACACAGACAGACAGACAGACAGACAGACGTCTGGAGAAATTAACTTCCAATGTATGTTGATCTCAAAAGGACCATGCGTAAACAGCAGTGCTTTGTGTGTGTGCGTTTGTGCATGACCTCTGACCTCAGTGACACTGCTAAGGCCCCCAGGCCCCCCCTCACTGGCGCGGACCATCAGCAGATATCTCCGCTGGTCGCTCTCGTAGTCCAGCGTCCTGGTCAGGCCCACCTCTCCCGTCTCTCCCTGCATGGAGAACAGACTGCTGGGGTTGATCAGCAGGCTGTAGCTGATTGGCTTCTTCTGGAAGGAAATGGCCAGCACTACCAGGAAGCTGCAGGAGGAGATGTGTGGTTGGTTAAGAACGTCTAATGAAAGCTACATATGTGTGTGTCTGTGTGTATGTCTGTCTGTCTGTGTGTGTGTAAGTCAGTGTGTGTGTGTGTGTGTAACTCACGCTTGTCCCTCAGGTGTGTTCTCAGGTATGGAGATGGCGTAGCTGGTGTTGGTGAACTGGGGGGCGCGTGGTCCCGCCACCACAGACAGCATGGCGGGGGTGCTGCGACTCCCCAGGCCGTCGAACGCCAGCACGCTGAGGAGGTACTCCCTGTCTCTCTGCAGGGGAAACCCTGTAGTCACCACCTGGCCTGTCCGCTGGTCAACTGAAAAACAGCCCTCACCTCCTGCAACACAGACAGGAGGCACAGTGACACGGTAGATGTGTACACATTGATAGAAAGACAGGCAGGCAGTCGACAAGCAGATAGACAGACAGACAGACAGACAGACAGACAGACAGACAGACAGACAGACAGACAGACAGACAGACAGACAGACAGACAGAGAGGCAGACAGACAGACAGACAGAGGTAGGCAGAGGCAGAGACAGAGACAGAGACAGAGGCAGAGGCAGAGGCAGAGGCAGAGGCAGAGGCAGAGGCAGACAGACAGAGGCAGACAGATGCAGACAGAGACAGAGGCAGAGGCAGAGGCAGAGGCAGAGGCAGAGGCAGAGGCAGAGGCAGAGGCAGAGGCAGAGGCAGAAGCAGACAGACAGACAGACAGACAGACAGACAGACAGGCAGACAGACAGACAGACAGACAGACAGACAGAGGCACACAGACAGACAGAGAGGCAGACAGACAGACAGAGGTAGGCAGAGGCAGAGACAGAGACAGAGACAGAGACAGAGGCAGACAGACAGAGGCAGACAGATGCCGACAGAGACAGAGGCAGAGGCAGAGGCAGACAGACAGACAGACAGACAGACAGACAGAAGCAGACAGAGACAAGCAGGCAGACAGACAGACAGAGAGGCAGACAGACAGAGAGGCAGACAGACAGACAGGCAGTTAGAAGCTGACTGAGGTGCCTAGATAGCTCAGTCCTCCACTCTTATCCGTATCTTGGTTACCAGCTGTGAAAGAGGACGCTATGAGAGCCTCTTAACACTCAGCACTGTGAATACTAATGTCAATATGCTGTTAATACTGTACATCCTAAAGTCAGCATACTGGTTCATATACTACAGAATGAGGTCACGTATAAGCTACTACTGCCAGGGCCTGCTGGCCAGTGAGAGACCATCCTCCTCCGATATGGAGGGTAAACCTATGGTTCTGTTGAGAGGATTAGCTAACCCTAACCTAAAGACAAATGATTTTCCAATCTGATTTGGAATACTACCCGGCAGAAGATGTGTGTTTAGCTTGTACCACTTGAGATGGTTATTACAACTTATCTTAACATCTGCTTACTGTAAGGACAGGGCGGGGGGGGGGGGGGGGGGGGGCGGGGGTTAGAGGGTCAAACAGCACTGCTTCTGTAGTGCCTGTCTTGTCTGGTGAGTGGGGGAGGGTTCATACAGGTCAAAGTCACAGACGGATTTTTAGACCCACCGGACCAGATTTACCCCCCCCCCCCCCCCTCTGATATGACAGACCCCCCTCTGAGCAGGAGGCATAGTGGCAGACCTCTGACCCACTTAGTCAATGTGTGTGTATGTGTGTGTGTACGTGTGTGTGTGTACGTGTGTGTGTATGTGTGTGTGTGTATGTGTAAGTCGCTTAAAAGCGTCGGCCAAATGAAAATGTAAATGTAATGTGTGTGTGGAAACACAGTAGGAGGCTCTGAGGCCCTCATGTTCGTACATTTGCAAACGTAGCGTTCTTAGCGCCATGGCCAACCCGCAGACAGCGCACGCTGTGATACTTCAGCTTACGTCGTATTTACCAACCCTGCAGTTCATCGGGTAATCAGCGCCTTTCTCCGCCCACTATACCATAGCGAGCATTTAAACACGTAATTTAATGGGCCTCCTTCTCTCTTTCTATCATGGATCAGCCACCAAAGTCAAAACAGCGAAAAACAGATTTAGTGATAACGAAGTTGATGTGCTCGTTCATGAGGGAAGAGTGAATTTAAATATTATACAATTACGGAATTCCACACGGACACAAAAACTGTAATATTGCATGGCTGCTTAATCTGTAACGCCTAATGATTTAGTGTTCAATCAACTGAAAAAGCGTGATCCTTGTGGCAAAAGTCCTTTCAGCTCGTCCCCTTTGCCCATGTCTTCGTCTGGCTCAATTACTGCTGCCATTTCACCAGGAGGCATATGCGAGGAAACCTGCATCCTGGTTTACACCTGCTCTTAAGAGGTGCCGAATTTTCACCACAAAATGGAGGCACGCTTTCACGGACGGTTTGGTTTCTGTACGTACCGCACTTTAATCATCCCCTTCCATCTCTTTATGGGAAACTCCCACTTTTCCCCTGACCCTCCCGTGAATGCATATGCATGACACGGAAAAGCGCAATTTGGCATTTTCAGTTCCCGCGACAGGCAGTCTACACTTTTACCTCAGTGCGGCATGTTTGTACAGGCCTTGCCATGCTTTTTACCCGCACGTTGCGATTCAAATACGCCTGAAATGGGTGCAAAAGCGTTAGTACATGAGGCCCTGAGTGTGGCTTACCATCGGACAGAAAGTACTCCACCTCCCCACTGCTCCCCTCGTCCGGGTCCAGGGCCTGGAGCTGGTAGACCAGAGTCCCTGATGGGGCCTGGGGCAACACTACGGCCAGGTAGGGGTACGGCTCCATGCTCCACTCCGGAATGTTGTCATTCACGTCGGCCACTCTCAGCTTCACCTTGGTCAGGTACCAGTCTGGGCCTGGGGGGAGGGGGGGGGGGGGGGGGCGGAGGCACAGAGGGAGGGGGTTAGAGAAAACGTGGGAGAGACAGGAGGAGGGAGAGAGGGGGGTGGAGGAGAACATGGCTGAGTTGTTCTCAGTAGTGACAGCTGCCATGTCAGCGAGGGAGGAGAGGGTTGATGAGCAGAGAGGGCACTGAAGCGCAGGTGTGGGGAGGGTGGCAAACACGCAAAAAGAGCTAACCGCCGCTCAGAAAAGTCAACTCAAAACACTTCTTTGGATACGGTGCACGGTATCCAGAGCACATTCAGTAAGCAAAATGAACCACCCAAAAATAGAAATCCCCCAAAAATATGACACAGAAACTAACTCTCCTGTATACATTTTTTATTTATGTGTGTGTATACACACTCACACACACTTTTTTTTGCTGTACTTTTCATACAGTGCATCTTTAGCCTTTAGTCTACTTATTCTATTCTTTCCACAATACCCAGCCTTGACTCCCTACAAATACATTGATCCAGACTACTGCAGTGTAGCTGGTGTTGCAAACTCCCTGCCTGTGAGTGCTTAATCAGGGACGAGGCGTTGTCTGATCTGCTTGGCCTCCCTTCCAGGCGCCCACGCCTCTGGGAGAGCGAACCCAATCTAGGAGCTGCTGATTTGGGCTGTCTCGGCAGTGCAAAGCCCTGGTGATCATCCGGGGCATGGAGATAATGCCTCAGGACCGTGTCACCTGCACACAGCCATGCTGGGCTGGGTAAGAAGATTCCCACAATCCAATTAGCTCTCGCATCAGGTCTTTCCCTCGGCAGAGAGAGAGAGAGAGAGAGAGAGAGAGAGAGAGAGAGAGAGAGAGAGAGAGAGAGAGAGAGAGATAGAGAGAGAGAGAGAGAGAGAGAGAGAGAGAGAGAGAGAGAGAGAGAGAGAGAGAGAGAGAGGGAGAGGGAGAGGGAGAGAGAGAATCCCAGACTGGACGAAACAGTGTGTCCTGACCCATGGGTAAAAGGTCACAATCTAGCACCGGAACAGTAGACCTATAAATACACTGTGGAAATGACACTCGTGAAACTGACCCTGCCTAACTTTCTGCCTCAACACCTCAGATGAGACAGAGGTGGGACCAATGTCACACATAGCATAGAAATTTACCCCATGTCTATTCAATCTGTACTGTACTGTACTGATTGTCTGGACTGTGGTTGTACTGTAGTTACTATAGTTACTCCTCTGTACTGTATTTCATGTCTGTGCTGTAGTTCCTTTAGTTACCGTGTACACAGTAGTTACATTCCTGTCTGTGCTGAAGTTACGGTAGGTACAGTATATTTCTATATCTGTATGGTCACCAGAAGCAGAGCTCTCACAACAACATACAGCCACATACATCTCATCAAGGCCATACTTTACTGGATTAATTTGTGTAAATCCCATTCTGTTATAGGACTACCATGTCTAGGAGCTGAGGGGGTCCAGGCAGCCTGCCGATCTTATCTCTGGAAACAGACAACAGGAAGTGAGACCACCAACATCTCTCTGAGCTATAGGCAAGTACAAAGGTGTATGAAAGCACATTATGGGGAAGGAGTTTAAGGAGTAAATGGATGATGTAAAGGGTAAGTTGAAAGGTTTAACCTATTGCTGGTGAGATATCAACAGCTGGTTGCGGTAATGTTAGCTAGGTACTGTCAGTTAGCAGTCAACTGCAAGGGCAGAGTGCACGTAGTTAGTTAGGTGAACAGACAGAATCATTAGTCTAGCAACGGCCTTAATGGTGTTTATTAAAATCTTGCGACGCCCACAGATGTCGGAATGATTTCATATTACCGTTGTTAAACCTTTAGATGTACTAAATATGTAAAGTTTATTTCGACAAACATGTCAAAAAGTGCTTCTCAACAACAGTGCCTACACAATATTTAACCCAGAGACAGTAGCTGTCTCTTAACCCTACACTCCGATTGTGCGGCTTCTCGTTTTTTTTCATTACAGGTTGCCTTCACTGAGATCTCTCCCGTTACCAGGTTGTTGTTAGAAATTGAGACAGAGATGTCTCATTACATTATCCATAGGAAACATATATGACGGACCAATGATTTATCTGTTAACATTAACGACTAGCAAGCACGCTGACAATCAGATATTTGAGTACATAATGTAGCTAAGTGTGGTCGGGTTTGGACAAGGGTAGCGCACGGCTAATTTACCGGCGCCAGCGTCTTTCTACCGGCTCTAGTAAAGGATAAGCTAACTCTATTTTTTTTACAATATTTAGCTCGAAAGGTAGGAAGTTAAAGCTTAACGTGAAATCAGTAAATCAGCTGAAAACGTGATACAATCATTTTTATCAATATTTGAAGTGGCATTTTCTCAGAATGTTAGCTAATAACCGGTCGGGATTGGACACAGTGACGTTAGCTATTTTAGCTAGCTAATGTTACTGCTCATATCTGCGTTAACTATCTAGTGATAGCTAGCTACTTTTACTGTGTGAGTTACATAAACATTACCTTCATAATTGTCACGTTTTCTAACACAATCTTAAGTTTTGTTGCTGGCACTGTACGATAACTAGCCTAGTCTGCGTTATTAGTTTAGGCTACTCATCTCAGTTACGCACCAAGATTAGTACTAGTGTTCCTGAGAAGCACACTTAGAAAAATGTCAACATTTTCAAAACAAAATGTGCATGATAATCATAAAACTGTGATTATTCCTCAGACTATAATCGTACCATAAAATCTAGAATCATTGCATCCATAGTTTCATGCAGGTTTGATCATCTTGTAGGCAGGCAAAACATCCTCCGTGCACCAATATCTGCAAGTCCCTGAATGAACGTTCCACAAAGCTGAAACACAGATTCACTAGATATAGGTAACAAGCCCTTTCCTGGTGCTCACTGCTGAAACAGATTCTCAGGAAATTGATGAAATCTCACACAAGGTCATGCATAGCACACACCACATCCTCAAAGGACCATCATTGTTCGGGGCAGTTACAGTGTGGGTACTTTGCACATATTGCCCCACATCACAGAGATATAGAACAGTTTGCCTCCATACTCACAACATTAGAAAGTCATACATCCTGCTGGGCATGCTTGCAAGTATAGTCACCACAAGCTGTGTGTGTGTGCACAGATTATGATTGAGATACTGCAGGAGTCAATCATGTTAGTTTTTTTTTCATTTTTTTCTCAGTTTGGTTGTCCAGAGCACAAACATGCTGAGAGCTCATTTTTAACTCTCTGTATCTTTTGCTGACTTAGGTTGGATGGGAACCATGTTTTTCCCCTAACACAATGCCGTGCTCTTTGGCCAGCTCTGTTCCAGCACACAGTTCTCCAGCACAGCACAATAACCATAAAGTGTGTGACAGCTCCCTAAAAGGATTGTTAGGGGGGATAATAAGAGAGGGAAGGAGAGGACGGAGGATAGAATTAATCTATCGTTCTGCTCCACCACTTTGAATTTCTCCTCAGAACGTCCATTCTGAGGAGAAGAACGTCGCATGGATCAGATGTTCGCGTGGATAAACGCGAGCGCAGCGCAAGCAGGGAAACTCATCAGTGTTCAGATGGTATCTCTGTTGTCGACGCCGTTCAACCCGCTCCTACGCTCCTGGAGATCAGCCGTGTTGAAGATGAGCTTGGATCATGCTATTTTCCCTCCCTGGAAGGTTTACAACCCAGCATCTAGAAGAAAGATCCAGTTCTACTAGAGCCAAGATGTTGTGTTGAGCAGCGGGGAGGTGTGGGGGGGTGGTGTGTGTGTGTGTGTGTGTGTGTGTGTGTGTGTGTGTGTGTGTGGGAGAAGGGGAGGTGTGTGTTAGAGGTGTGTGTGGGGGGGGTGGTGGTGGTAAGTGAGGTGTGTGTTGGAGGTGCAGAGGGGGGGGGGGGATAGGGGAAGTGTGTGTTGGGAGAGGTGATGGGGGGTGGTGGGATAGGAGCAGAGGTGTGTGTTGAGAAGGGTGATGGGGGGGGGGGGTAGGGGTGTCTCAGAGGTGGGGAGGGATGGTGGGGTGGGGTTGGGAGCAGAGGTGTGTGTTGAGAAGGGTGATGGGGGTGGATTCTCTGGCTGTGTTGCTGTCTCTGTGGTAATGGTGGCGGTGATTCCACAAGTCCCTGTGTAATGAGCTGGTTACTGAGCTGCTAATAACAGCCCGGGCACATCATTACAGCCCATCAGAGCTGGGATCCTAATGAACACCATGTAGGTATGTGCGTTTGTGAGTGTGTGTGTGCATGAGTGTGTGTGTGTGTGCATGAGAGTGAGCATGGCATGACTGTGTGTGTGTTTGCATGCAGTTGTGTATGCATGTGTGCGTGTGTGCAGGAGAGTGAACATGACCGGCTGTGTGTGTGCGTGTGCATGTGCGTGTGTGTGTGTCCTGTATCACTGCAGGCGACTTCTATGGCTGTTGCTTCCTGGTAATCCTTTCCTTGGGTTGTTGCTAAATAAAGCTGATAAGTGGCTTGCTTCTAGAAAAAAAGGTTTTCTCAAGTGCTGCTGTGCTCATAGACTGCCCACGGCCTAAGGACACTACATTTGGGGTGTGTGTTTCTGTGCGTGTTTGTGTTTCTGTGCGTGTTTGTGTGTGTCGCATACAGGACACAGAGAGGAGAAAGCACAAAGACCACGAGCAGTAAACACATTAAAGACCACAGAAAAGAATACATACAAAGGATCTAATTCATTACGAAGATTCTTCTGTGGATCTCGTGTTGTATTCTTTTCTTTCACACAGGAGGGAGGATTTTCAAAACAATTATCTCAGTGAGGACAAAAATGTATATAAATTGCAGCTGTGAACATAAATGCCAACAACCCACACAATCCTGTGGGAGTGTGCTGTTGGGCAGAGGGGGGATGAATGAACCCTTCACAGGAGGGTGGACCAAGGCACATGAACCAAATGTTAGCAGTCAAAGAATCCCCATCTGAAGCCCCCTGTGCTCTGTGATCCTGGGCAAGGTGCAGCCGTCAGCACAGGATCGACATGCTGACGCTTCCAGGGCTCAAATCTATTAAGAGAGGGATCTCTCTCCCCTCACTGTCTCTGAAGCCACTGAAGAGAGGGATCTCTCTCCCCTCACTGTCTCTGAAGCCACTGAAGAGAAGGATCTCTCTCCCCTCACTGTCTCTGAAGCCACTGAAGAGAGGGATCTCTCTCCCCTCACTGTCTATGAAGCCACTGAAGAGAGGGATCTCTCTCCCCTCACTGTCTCTGAAGCCACTGAAGAGAGGAATCTCTCTCCCCTCACTGTCTCTGAAGCCACTGAAGAGAGGGATCTCTCTCCCCTCACTGTTTCTGAAGCCACTGAAGAGAGGGACCTCTCTCCACTCACTGTCTCTGAAGCCACTGAAGAGAGGGATCTCTCTCCCCTCACTGTCTCTGAAGCCACTGAAGTCTAGGGCTCTGGCCTGCATAGTGATCAGACAGTCTGATACACACACACACACCCCTCTCCTCACCACCACCACACACTCACATACACACACAGTCACTCATTCAAACACACACACACACGTCAGATGCTCACAAATGCACATTAATACATAATCCTACCTACATACACACACATACACACACCTATATACATACACACGTAGAGTAACTCACAAACACAAGTACTTTACACACACACACACCAGTATTACACTGCCATGCGTTTGTTGATACCATATGTTCATTTCACACATTTAAGCACATCTTCCCACACACAAGCATTCAAATATGCTACAAATACACACACTGACACAACCACTGAAATATTCAGATAAGTACACACAGAGATCAGACATTGCTGAGGAAACTGAGGAAATTCTGAGGACAGTAAGTGGCCTGGTAAAGAAGTGAAGCTAAATGGCTTTTACACATTGATGTCAAATATGTCACCACTATATCCCCCATAAGATGATCTGATCCATAAAGAATAAAATGTTATTTAGCTTCATCCTCTCTCTCCCTATGACTCTGTCAGTACTGAGAAGAGGAGAGCAGAGAAGAACAGGCAAGGCGAAGGGAGGAGAGGGTGATAAAAAGAGATTTTGTAGCTCCCTAATATCTCCAGCTAGTATGGTACTACCCTAAGGTGCACTGGGATTGGGGGAAGGTCCAGGATCGTCATAGCAATACTATCAAACTCTGAAAGAAATACTGGAAACATTTTCAAACAGAATGGAGTGTTCTGCTTTCAGTGGAGAGAAGCGCTGAGTTGAATCTGGAGAGCCTTGTTAAATTTGCTCTTTTTCTGCTTCCATCGACTCAGTCGTTTTCTCTATCTCACCTACTCCTGTCTTCCTTTGTATCTATTACCCTCTCTGCACCCCCCCCCCACACACACACACACACACATTCTCTTTGTCTCCATCCCCTTCTCAGTCTTTCCAAAAGCCAAGGCTTGGTTCATTACAATGCAGGTTTCATCTGGTCGTTAGTCTCTATCTGGGTTGATATTCGTGTTTCACCTAGCTTTCTCATTCTCTGTAACAGTGAAAGGGTGATGGTAGTATTTCTCATATAATGGAAGGAGTGTAGTCATCTGTGTGTGTGTGTGTGTGTACAGTACAGTGTGTGTGTGCTGTGCCGTGTGTGAGCGTGAGGCCTCTCTCCAGGCTGGAACAGCTCCTAATGGAGAATAATGGCCATGTTTTCACAGCAGATGTGCAGCCAGAACAACTCTCTTTCTCCCTCGGACTTCTAATCTCCTTCAGAGAGACACTGGACCCTAACCAAGACAACTGATGCTGCCGCACTCTAATTCAATCACACATCCGGCCTGTTTAAATGGTGTGCTCAGTGAGCCTCCCTCTCTGCCGCAGGACAGAGAGCCTCTGTGTCAGCTCCCAGCAGGACCTTACAGACCAATGAGATTACAGAGACGACACCTGACAGTGAGGACGGGCCGAGAAAGGACCATCTATGCACTAGAGTGTGAAATTATTTTAGCTACCGCTCATTACAGAGGCTTTTAAATTGCATTGCGGTTAACTCTCTTCGTTTATGGGTCTGGACCATCTACCAAGGCTCTAATTCAATTTCCCATTCATGCCTTGTGGTAATGAAGCCTCCTGGGTAGTCTGGCAAGGCCTGTCAACAGGACACCGCTGAGTGAGGTACTCACACACACACACACACACACTCACACACACGCTGCTGAACAAAGCTCGAGCCAACCTTCATCCAGACAGAAGACACACACCAGAGACCCGCACATATTACAGTAAGAGGTTGTGTCAGTGACAGTAAGGGTTCCACGTGTTCCAGTAGATCATGCATACTAATGCTGTGCCTTCAGGTCCATAGCCGGTTTCAGCCTTTGGAACCTTCCGGAACACACTCCTTGTAGTCTGGTACCCTCTCTGCGGTTTCCTGTGCTCGCCCTCCATCCCTCTTGCCATTTCCCGGCGAGGCAGTGATGGATGTGGGATGTCGGGGGAGTTAGGGAGGGGGTAGGACCCCCCCCCCTTTCAGAGAGGACAGGGCCAGCAGAAGCCACTGAGAGGTGTAATGGGAAAACCAGGCTCAGACTGCAACTGAGAAAGTGTTCATCTATCAACAAGAACCAGGACCTGGTCCCAGAGGTGGACTGTGCTTTGAAAGGTTGGATCCTAGCAGGGACCAATCACAGTTCAGTCCACTGTTTCTGTTGGAAGACAAACTTTGTGTCAACCATGGAGATGAGTGAGGCACTGGCTGTGATGAGGAGAGCATGAGAGACAGGCCAACTGAGGAGGGAGTCAGAGGGGGCTTCATCAACCTCAAGCCTTCTGAAACTCTACATGTGCCCCCAGCACACAAAGACACACACTGAACACAAACGTGTGGCATGCCTGTCTGCCACACGCACACACACATGCTCACACATGCTCAGACACACATTACAGGCACTAAGTCAGCATGTGACCATTTAGACATGTTGTTAATGGGGAAAACCAAAGGATCAGCTTCTCATTTGCGGTGTAATCCAGAGACAGCATGTTCTGTGGCACATCATCTCCCTTCACACACACACAGGCACTCACACACACACACAGGCACTCACACACAGGCACTCACACACACACAGCATTAGCAGCAGGCCAGATTAGAGCAGATCAATGCCTTGCACCAACACACAGACCACACACACACACAAACCCTCAGACACACACACACACACACCCTGGCTGTGACGCACCACCAATCCGGACTCGTCCATACACATGGAGCTAAGTGACATATTATACCAGAAACCATCCACCATTATCTCAATTTTACATGGTTATTATTATTAATAAAGGAATTTGTTCAAATGTCCAAAATCTGTGATTATCCTGTATTCATCTCTCACAATATTGATGGATTAACAGCAGGGCTACTGTCTGGCTTTTATATTTACCTCCACATGACAGCCCAGTTTGACCTTAATATAAAATACCCGATTATTGGTATTACAGTAATAATATTATCATAATTATTCATGGTCACAGGTCCAGACACATCCTGAATGAATCATGGACTCGGGCAAAGGGAAATCTATCCATGACGTAAATTCAACCCATTCAATGTGTTCAAATGCAGTCGCTCGGCTCCTGAATGGGAAGGCCAGGTGTAGCGCTTGATTACTTGAATAATGATCAAATCCATAGTTTGGAGTTCCCATAACCACACAGTCTTTCTACAGTGAGTGGAGTACCACTTACAGCAGCCCAGAACCGTGGACACTGAGCTGAACCCTATAAGCTGTCAGCCCAGGGTAAACACCCTTCAGTACCGTAATGGAGCACGGACAGTGTGCATGTGTGTGTGTGTGTGTGTGTGTGTGTGTGTGTGTGTGTGTGTGTGTGTGTGTGTGTGTGTGAACGTGTGTCTGTGCATGTGTGTGTGTGTCCACTGAAAGCTGGAAGTACTAATAACACAGCATCTATCTATCCCTTCCTTCTCAGCACATTCTAAGACTGGGGAGACCATATGGTCTTATTACAGCACAGAATTAAGCCCCAACACTCATGATAGAAACAGAGAGGGAGATACAGAGAGAGAGAGAGACAGAGAGAGAGAGACACAGAGAAAGAGAGAGAGAGAGACACAGAGAAAGAGAGAGAGAGAAAGAGAAAGAGAGAGAAAGAGATACAGAGAGAGAGAGAGAGATACAGAGAGAGAGATACAGAGAGAGAGATACAGAGAGAGAGATACAGAGAGAGAGATACAGAGAGAGAGATACAGAAAGAGAGATACAGAGAGAGAGAGATACAGAGAGAGAGAGAGAGAGAGAGAGAGATATTTAGAAAGAGAGAGAAAGGGTGGGAAAGAGAGTGGAAAGAATGGAGGGTGAGAGACAGAGAGAGAGAGAGACAGAGAGAGCGGAGGTTGAAAGACAGAGGGAGACAGACAGAGAGAGAGAGACAGAGAAAGCGGACGGTGAGAGACAAAGAGAGAGAGAGAGACAGAGAGAGACAGAGAGAGCGGAGGGTGGGTGATGCCACACTGTTAGCTGCAATCAAACCATGATCCGCACGATATACAAACATGTCTCACACGTACACCTGGGCACACACACACACAAACACACACACAGACACACACAGACACCGCAGCGGGGAGATCAAACAACTGTGGAAGTGGAACCTGAGGCGAGGAGAGCTTTACAACAAGCATGTAATGATCAGCACCAGTTGAGATGACAACACAACGGCCAGAATACAAAGCAGAGACAGATCAGTCGACCGCACGCTAGACAACCTTCATGGTGTTCCATGGTCTCATCTCTCCCTCTCTCACACGCACACACACACACACACACGCACACACACTCTAGATACGGTGCATCTGTTTTGAGAAGTCCCTCATGTACTTAGACTGAAGGACCGCCCGCATTATTTCTACGGGCCATCAACGAGAACAAGGCGAAGAAGGCGATGTAAACGTGGATGATGACGACGAAAAGGAGGATGAGGATGGCTGCCACGATGCCGATAGCGTGTTAGCGACGAGGATGGCCAACGTGATCAGTGTCCGTCATCTGTGAGAACTGATGAAGACAGGAGCGGGGAAACATCTGTGATGGCTGTGATGAGAAGAGCCCATCTCTCATGTCCTTCTGCTTGATACGCCGCAGCTTTCATGAAGGCTTTGTTGTGGACCGTCCGCAGACAGACGGGGCGTCAGCTGAGAGCCTCCTGCTTCTGTCGCTCCATCTGATTTGCATGACAGTCACTTCATCATTGGACTAAAGTGGCTCAGAAACTGCCCAGATTGGGTGTGTTGCGCAATTACAGCAATTTCGCCTCTTTTTTATATATTTTTTAGCTCCAGCTGAAGTTCGCAGCATGTCAAAACATCTCACTAAAGCAACTTTGCCAGCCCTGTAATGTTGCCCTGCTGTACGCGCCCATTGTTTAAACATCTTCCGATTTCCACAATGGTCTGAGCTTGTTGTATTTATCAGTTCTTCGGTAGGACTAGAGGCCGAAGCAGCAGACCATTGTTGTGTTCAGTTAATTGGACCTCAGAGTGTAAAATGGTGGTGAAATTTCAGACCAAATAGATAAAAATAAACAGACGTGTTCTCATTCCCTGGGTGGAGGAGGAGTGCCAAGTCTAATCATTCCGCTTGGCCTGGCCTGTTCTTCTGTGACCGAGGGCCTGTGATTCATTAAAGTGGTCCAGACCAGTCCTATCAGGGGCCTCCACTCAATCACAGCTCCCCAATCACAACCTCCCAGCTCCCGTTTGTAAACTCTCAAACAGTCATCCATCGGAGCCCAGTCTCGGACACATAAATTGTGTTTAAAGTGATGTTTTGTGACTGAAGCAAACGGTGCTTGCTTAGTCAATAGAACAAAATCAATTATGCTCTCAGGGGAGCTGGTGCCGGGAGGATGGGCAGTGGAAGGTAAGGCTGAGAGTGGGACTGATGGAACTCAGTCTGCCTACAGAGAAAGATCAGCAGAGAGAACAGTCCCAGACACAGTCTCACTGCAGAGAAAACAGTCCCAGACACAGTCTCACTGCAGGCCCAGCAGTATTGTTGGGCGGCTGTCAATCATCATGACCAAGGCCAATTGAAGCTGCAGGTGCACTCGCATTACAGCAGGATGGTCACAAACATGTTCACGGTTGGTTGTAATGCAAAGTGGGTGGGACCTGGGATCAGAGAACATTTATATCTCTGGTAGGTGACCAGTGTCTTGAAGTCATCCATCACCCATCGTGTGGAGTGTGTCTGTGTTTGTCTGGCTGTCCCCAGCTTCCTGGGAAGGTCTTGCTCTGACAACGTTTGTGGTAATGGACATTAATAATGCAGCTCGGAGCTCTCTTAAATTTCTGCAGCTCACACATCCTGACACGCACGCCTCCTCTCCTTGCCCCCCCTCCTAATCTTCTTCCAGTCCTCTACCCTCTCGCACACACACACACCCTCCTCATCCTCCTGCTCTTCCTCCTGCCACACACTCATTCTGGACCCCAGTGCACCCTCCAATGTTCTCACTCCAGCTTGGATCCCTATTGTAACAAACGCAGCCTTCTTCTAAATTACTTCTTGCCCTCTCCTGCCCTGTGCCCACCCTAGAATTGAAATGTTTCTCTCCCTCTTCTTGTTCATCCTCTCTTTACCCCCCCCACTCTCTCTCTCCTTCTCCTCCTCCTCTACTAGCCTCACACACCTCCTCTGCCCTGCGTGCTCACTGATGTGATTGGTTTGAGCAGCATTGTGCTACACAGAACTGGGGAGCTGCCCTGCAGAGGAAGTGCTCCTCCAACAGGTCCAGTTAAAACAGGCCGATCATGACGCAGAACCACACACACGCATGCACACAGGCAGCTACCGCATAGACCGAGAGACCCACCATCAATCTCACCAGCTAGGGCCCTGAGAGGAGGGTAAACATTATTATACTCTCTCTCTCTTTGTCTCTGTGCTCTGTGTTCCTCTCTATTTATCTCTCTCACACAAAAGTTCAACAGCAACAATAGCAGCAATATACACCACAAGTGGTTCTTGACAAAGTGAATAAATGCAGACAGGATTTGGGTGAAATTGTTTCTGATATTACATAAACATCCCCACAGTCACAAATTACCCATCCAATGAGATTAGACCCCCCTCCCAATTCATTTCACATCACAGGGAGAATATGCAAATATATTAGTCGGGGGAGAAACCAGTGGAAAAAGAAAATTGGATTTAAGACAGCGTGAGGCAAGGATCTGAGTGGAAAGGCCCAGTCCTGGCAGAACAGGCAGGGCTGAGGTGATTACCACAGGCTGAGACAGGCCTGGAAACCTGCCTGCCTTGCTTCCAGCCCACAGACATGGAGGTCTGATCAGCCACAGCCCTCCCCAGCCTCACAGCATGGCTGTGCTGCCGCCTCAATGCTCCCGGCCTCTTCAATACAATTAACGGATTTTGGCACAGATGCACAGGGAAAAAAAGTGTTGCAGGAAAGACACATTAAAGTGTTTGGGTGATAAAGTCAAGTCAATGATCTCTGTGGAAGGTCTGTACAGGTCTCCCTCCTTCTGACTGTCTCTCCCCCTCTATCTCTCTCTCTCTCTCTCTCTCTCTCCCTCTCCCTCTCCTCTCTCTCTCTCTCTCTCTCTCTCTCTCTCTCTCCCTCTCTCCCTCTCTCCCTCTCTCCCTCTCTCTCTCCCTCTCTCCCTCTCTCCCTCTCTCCCTCTCCCTCTCTCCCCTCTCTCTCTCTCTCTCTCTCTCTCTCCCTCTCTCCCTCTCTCTCTCTCTCTCTCTCTCTCTCTCTCTCTCCCTCTCCCTCTCCCTCTCCCTCTCCCTCTCCCTCTCCCTCTCCCTCCCTCTCCCTCTCTCTCTCTCCATGATAGCACAGGTGCCAATGCCACAACACCATTACACACACCCTTTCTGTTGTCACTGAGAAGGGCAGAAGAGAAGACAACTGGAGAGGAGGAGAAGGACCATGGAGCAGGTCTCTCTAGAAGCAGGCAGGAGAGCCCAACAGGACTGGGAGAGGTTGGTATGTAACAGGGCTTCTATCTGGGGAGCAGTAGCTCATGTCATCTCTTTGATCGAGATGAGTCGGGCTGGCAGCCGGATGATGGAAGCGGGGTAGAAACTTGAAAAGACCCTTTATCTGGAAAATAGGCTCTCAAATATAATACGTGTTTCACTATATCATATCTTTTTTGGTTTATAAGATGAATAGACCTGATTTGTCAAAAGGCATGACAAGAAAGAAGGTTTTATCGAGAAACCTACAGTACAGGCACACGAACACGCCACACCAGAAGACTAGTCAAACAAAGCCATAGCACGTGTCTCGACTCTACATTTAGTAATTTAGCCAACGCTCTTATCCAGAGCAACTTACAGTTAATCACGGGACATTCCCCCGAGGCAAGTAGGGTGAAATGCCTTGCCCAAGGACACAACGTCATTTGGCACGGGGGAAATCGATCCGGCAACCTTCGGATTACTAGTCCGACTCCCTCACCGCTCAGCCACCTGACTCCCTAACAGGGTACATGACAGGGTCCTTCCACTGGCCCCAAACACCAGAGCCCCCCAGGCTGCTCCTGTGGGGGCCTCCAATCTGCAGGGTTGCACACATCTACAACAGGTCCAGAAGGATTTGATGGTCTCTCTCTCCCTCCAAGAATCAGTGAGACTGGCCATGGCATGGGTGCAGCAAAGTGAATGAGAGAGGGATTACAGGGCTAATGACAGCAGATGAGGGATGTGGGGGGGGGGGGGGGTGAGGGAGGCCGGTGGATTGCCACTCTGAAGGGATTAATGCTGAAAACAGCTTCACAGACTCACAGTGTATCTACTGTACACTAGGACAGTCCACCATTTTAAAATCAATTTACAATTACACTTTTTTCCCCTCTGTGAATAGTCCGTCTTTGGAGTCCATATTTGAACATTTGTTCAAATTGCTTTTTATAAAGTTGATTACATTGCCATGCCAATTGATTGATAATGTGAAAGGGGTCAGCTCACAGTAAGGTAATGTGACAATCATAGTCACAGTTGTTGCATGGGCGGGTGCACTGCTCTACCAGTTATGTGGATGTATTGTAGTGTAAGTATTCTGGCCTCAACTGAGATTTGGGAGAGTTTTATCTCTGATATCCAGATGGCTGTCCAGTTTTAGGATAATCTTCCACTGAATGAGGGCTTGCTGCAATGCAAGCATGAACACAACGTAGGGGTTCTAAGCGCTGAGTTTGGGATTGTTGCACTGTTTGTACACACCTCGGGTATCCTGTATCTTAACTGTGATCTCCACGAAAGGCTCCGTCTCCCTGTCCAGGCGCCTGCCTATAACGATTTCCCCGCTCTCGCGCCCCACGGTAACGGGGATGCTCTGGGATTCGGGGTATATCAGCTCGAAGGTAGCAGTCTGGAACCGCACGGGACTCAGGTTCATGACGACAGAGCCGATGCTCGCGTCCTCCGACACGTTGAGA